>NC_134485.1:222853615-222998615 GCF_040206685.1 Ascaphus truei
AACAAAGCCATCTTTGTCTCCTCCAAGCGTAACAACAAAGAGAACTTCTGTCACTGTAGCACAAACAAGTTCCACACCGGGTAATGCAGTTGCTTGATAACTATGTACTTGTAGAATGCTTTAAGCTATCACATGCAAATCCATTGCTTTCACTTCAGCGGTCTTTGTACTGTACATCCCCTTGCTTTCACTTGCCCAAATGTGAAAATGTAGAAGTACTTTTGTTATTGATTCCAACTCCTGAGCCTACTTTAGTTCTAAATATATGTTGGGTAATTATAAAAAAAAATGTTACGTGTCCTGAAAATTAAGGTAGCTATTTTATCTTTAAACTTAAAAAAATGGTTCATTGGTATGGGTTAGATGCACGTATAGTAGATATATTGATGTTGTGTTATGTGGTCTAAGGGGGTTATGCACTAAGCTCCGTTAAGTCGTTTTTAGAGCGCAAAGTGCTCTTAGAACGTGATGTTGTGCTGAACACGATGCACTAAGCCACGCAAACAGGCACTTTGCGCTCTAAAACTTACTTTTTTCAGGAAATTTTTCTAAGTCCAACTTTGCTCGTTCATTACCCTGTTTGCGTTAAATTGTGCCCTTAAGCGGGATGCACTAAGCTACGTAACCTTAGCGTACGCGAAAGTTGCGTTCCACAGAATACGTCAGCTCAAGGTAAACGCAAAAAAAGCTGGACTTTGAAAAATTTCTTGCTTTACTTTTTTGCATGCACAACACCCATACAACATGCCGGTGGGAGTCCCCGGCTGACCCCGCGGCCGTCCCGGGGTCCCCGCGGGAGTCCCGGGGTACCCGCGGGCCTGCGGTACCAATTTTGTGCCTACAAAAATACTAAACATTATTTCTAACTAAATACACCCCCCTAACACATACAGTACAATAATGTGCAAAATAACTATTATCCAGATATGTATAATAGATTATTTGCCCATTATTAAACACTGCATTAGCATACCTAAATAAAGTAAATAAAAACAGTAGCCAGCTAATCCAATGAATACAAGCAGTAACAACATCAACAATGAATTAATTAAACCATTAACCAATGAAACCAATTAATTACTAAACCAACTCAAAATGAATAGTAACACTAACCAATCAAACCAATGAATTACTACAACATTAATGAATGTAAACATTAAAAGACAAAGAAATAAATTCAAACAATATCTGAAATAACCATAAAACGCATTAGCTAACATAATACAACATTAACTACAAACATACACCAATCGCAAACATTTTATTACCATTAAGCAGGAAAAAAACAAACAATCACATCCACATAAGAAATTGAAATTAAAAAAACCAACAGCAATACCAAGCCACAAATGCCCCCCAAATATTGTCATAATAATGTATTCATCTGTACCCTAAAGTGGTACAGATTAATATATTATCAGTCAATGTGCCTCCCCCAAAAAATCAAAAAACACATCCAATGAAGAAACATGTAAAAAGAGATATTTACAAACATTCAATATATTACTTACCATTAGAAGTGGCGGCCCTCCGTCTCCCGGGGTAACAGGAAGCTCACGTACCTTGAAGGCCTCCAACAGCATCCGATACCATCCGCCATGAAGATCCGGATCAGGTACCCAAATCTTCTTTTTTCTTTCTTTAATCACCTTCCTCTATCTTCATCTGTCACCATTTCTTGATCTTCTTTATCTTCTATCTTCATCTGTCAATCCAAAAAAACCCCATGGTAAATCCCAACCGATGTTGTCCCGTCATATTCTTGGGCTCAAATGAGGAGTCACGGCCTAAAAATAGTCACTTAAAGGGAATGATGCCAGCCAATCAGAATGTCTGTGCTTCATTTGCCTTTAAGATGACATGACAAAGCCGGCGTCACATGGTATTTCTGCCAATCAGATCATGGGAACCAATTCCACACTCTGATTGGCTGAAATACCATGTGACGCTGGCCATCTTGGATTTAGTGAAGTCATCTTAAAGGCAAATGAAGCATAGCCATTTTGATTGGCTGGCATCATTCCCTTTAAGTGACGTCATGTAAAAAAAAATTAAAATCGGAACATGGTTTGAACAGCCAATCAGGTGGCTGTTAACCATTTTGAGGCTAAATGTGACGTCACAAGCCCTATTTAAGGCCGTGACGCCTCATTTGAGCCCAAGAAGACGACGAGACAACATCGGTTGAGATTTACCATGGGGTTTTTTTAGATTGACAGATGAAGATAGAAGATAAAGAAGATCAAGAAATGGTGACAGATGAAGATAGAAGAAGGTGATTAAAGAAAGAAAAAAGAAGATTTGGGTACCTGATCCGGATCTTGGCGGATGGCATCGGATGCTGTTGGAGGCCTTCAAGGTACGTGAGCTTCCTGTTACCCCGGGAGTCGGAGGGCCACCGCTTCTAATGGTAAGTAATATATTGAATGTTTGTATATGTCTCTTTTTACAGGTTTCTTCATTGGATGTGTTTTTTGATTTTTTGGGGGAGGCACATTGACTGATAATATATTAATCTGTACCACTTTAGGGTACAGATGAATACATTATTATGACAATATTTGGGGGGCATTTGTGGCTTGGTATTGCTGTTGGTTTTTTTAATTTCAATTTCTTATGTGGATGTGATTGTTTGTTTTTTTCCTGCTTAATGGTAATAAAATGTTTGCGATTGGTGTTCGTTTGTAGTTAATGTTGTATTATGTTAGCTAATGCGTTTTATGGTTATTTCAGATATTGTTTGAATTTATTTCTTTGTCTCTTAGGGCCTTATTCAGAAAGCCTCGATAATAACCTTATCGAGCACTTATCGCCCAAAATGGGCACTCGTATTCAGATAGCCTCGATAAGTGCTCGATAACGGCCTGTATCGACGCAAAATTTTATCTCCATCTGAAAATCACTGACTGAGCAGCGATCAGGCCCTTATCGACCATTTTCGGATGGTTGATAAACTCGCGCTATTCAGATACCCGCGAGTCGGGTGTCGCGGCCCATCGCAGCCCATCGCAGGCCTAAAAAACGATTTTCTCCCCAAATCCAATTCCCCACAAAATTGTTGGTCAATTGGTGGGGAGATGGCCTCGATGAGCAGCGATGTGTCGGGACTTAGAAAAAATCAGGCCCCTTTCCTGCCTCGGATTGATGCCGGGGGTCTCCAGAGCTGATAGCCATTAATAGCAGCTCTGGACCCCCCAGGCATGCATCCGAGGCAGGAAACATGCATGTACAGCAACTTCATTACCTTAGCGGCTAACCGCTAAGGCAATGAAGGGGCTAAACACCCGTGCCAGGCTTACAGTAAAGACAAACAATATAATACAATACTGTGGCTAGCGGGGTTGGGTGAAGGGGGAGTTTGCCCTTAGTGGCTGTTTAGGCATTGCGGGGGGGTTGCGGGGGGAGTTAACCCTTTCATTACCTTAGCGGTTAATACCGCTAAGGTAATAAAGGGGTTAACCCAACCGCTACCCAACCGCAAGGTCTAAACACCATCCTTAGGGCTAATACCCCCTTCACCCACCCGTCAGGCCTAAGCACCCACCCCAGACTGACTATACCCACCCTATACCCATTGAGTAGTATAGTGGTACATCATACCCATATAATAATAATATGGGCATGATAAGCCTCTATAGCACTCAATGGGCACCCTAATAAAAATACAGTAATTCATAAGACACACAATAAAAAAAGCCAACTAAACTACCAAAAAAGACACTTCACTAAATAAAAACAGTAGCCAGCTAATCCAATCAATATAATCAATAGCAATATCAACATTGAATTAATTAAACCATTATCCAATCAAAACAATGAATTCGGAAAGCAACTCAAAATGAATAGTAACACTAACCAATGTAAACAATGAATTAATCCAACATTAATTAATGTAACCATTAAAAGACAAATAAATACATTAAAACTATCTCTGAAGTATCCATAAAACACATTAGCTAACATAATATAACATTAAGTACAAGCGAACACCAATCGCAAACCTTTTCTTACATTAACCATAAACAAACAATCACATCCACATCATTAACAAGCGAGAAATGCCCCCCAAATATTGGCATAATAATGTATTAATCTGTACCCTAAAGAGGTACAGATTAATATATTATCAGTCAATGTGCATCACATAAAAAAACACATCCAAAAAATAAACCTGTAAAAAGATACATTTACAAACATTGAAAATCTTACTTACCATTAGAAGCGGTGGCCCTCCGACTCCCGGGGTAACAGGAAGCTCACGTACCTTGAAGGCCTCCAACAGCATCCGATGCCATCCGCCATCAGGATCCGGCTCAGGTACCCCAATCTTCATTTTTCTTTCTTTACTCACCGTCTTCTATCTTCATCTGTAACCATTTCTTGTTGTTCTTTATCTTCTTTCTTCATCTGTCAATCCATAAAACCCCATGTTAAATACCAGCCGATGCTGTCTCGTCGGCTTCTTGGGCTCAAATGAGGAGTCACGGCCTTAAATAGGGCTTGTGACATCACATTTAGCCTCAAAATGGTTAACAGCCACCTGATTGGCTGTTAAAACCATGTTCCGACTTTAAAAAAAAAAAATTTTACATGACGTCACTTAAAGGGAATGATGCCAGCCAATCAGAATGGCTGTGCTTCATTTACCTTTAACATGACGTCAGTAAATCCAAGATGGCCGCTGTGTCACAAGGTATTTCAGCCAATCAGATCGTGGGAACCAATTCCACACGCTGGTGAAGAAAGAAGATAAAGAACAACAAGAAATGGTTACAGATGAAGATAGAAGACGGTGAGTAAGAAAGAAAAAAGAAGATTGGGGTACCTCAGCCGGATCCTGATGGCGGATGGCATCGGATGCTGTTGGAGGCCTTCAAGGTACGTGAGCTTCCTGTTACCCCGGGAGTCGGAGGGCCACCGCTTCTAATGGTAAGTAAGATATTCAATGTTTGTAAATGTATCTTTTTACAGGTTTATTTTTTGGATGTGTTTTTTTATTTTTTGTGTGATGCACATTGACTGATAATATATTAATCTGTACCTCTTTAGGGTACAGATTAATACATTATTATGCCAATATTTGGGGGGCATTTCTCACTTGTTAATGATGTGGATGTGATTGTTTGTTTATGGTTAATGTAAGAAAAGGTTTGCGATTGGTGTTCGCTTGTACTTAATGTTATATTATGTTAGCTAATGTGTTTTATGGATACTTCAGAGATAGTTTTAATGTGTTTATTTGTCATTTAATGGTTACATTAATTAATGTTGGATTAATTCATTGTTTACATTGGTTAGTGTTACTATTCATTTTGAGTTGCTTTCCAGATTAATTGTTTTGATTGGATAATGGTTTAATTAATTCAATGTTGATATTGCTATTGATTATATTGATTGGATTAGCTGGCTACTGTTTGTATTTAGTGAAGTGTCTTTTTTGGTAGTTTAGTTGGCTTTTCTTATTGTGTGTCTTATGAATTACTGTATTTTTATTAGGGTGCCCATTGAGTGCTATAGAGGCTTATCATGCCCATATTATTATTATATGGGTATGATGTACCACTATACTACTCAATGGTTATAGGGTGGGTATAGTCAGTCTGGGGTGGGTGCTTAGGCCTCCCGGGTCAGGGTGGGTTAACCCCTTAATAACTATAGTGGTTCGGAACCGCTAAGGTGATTAAGGGGTTAGGGACCATTAGAATGTATTTATTTTCTATATATGGTTTCTGGCAACGGAGGACAGAGGGACCTGCTGTTGTGGTAAGTATAACTGTATTTATTTATTTTATTTATGTATGCTAATGCAGTGTTTAATAATGGGTAAATAATCTAATATCCATATCTGGATAATAGTTATTTTGCCCATTACTGTACTGTATGGGTTTGGGCGGAGGGGGGGCGTGTATTGATCTGTTTTTAAATATTTATTTAAATATATATTTCTTTAATAGTGTAGAGGTGCAGGGGGTCTCCGGAGCTGAACCACGTTGGTTTTATGTCCGGGGACCCCCTGCTTCTCGAGATACATGCACCTTTATGGGGTGCCGGTATCCCTCTGCATTGAAATGTCCCGCGTCACGTGACCGGGACATTTCCGTGCATAGGAGATACCGGCACCCCATAAAGGTGCCTGTATCTCGGGAAGCAGGGGGTCCCGGACATAAAACCAACGTGGTTCAGCTCCGGAGACCCCCTGCACCTCTACACTATTAAAGAAATGTATATTTCGGCCGACATTTCAGCTGGGAGAGGCGGCTCTCTCAGAGCCGCTCTCTCTGCATCAGAAATGAATCGCTGGTTTTTGCCTTTTCAGAGGGTTGATGCTCTCGCTGGCAGCAATTCGCCCGTTTTGGGCATTTTGCTATCACTGGTATTCGAGCCTTATCGAATACCGTGATAGCAACGCCCAAAAAAAAACATTTTAAATTCCCTGGCGATTTTTTTTATGAACCCTCTCTGAATAAGGCCCTTAGTGTTTACATTCATTAATGTTGTAGTAATTCATTGGTTTGATTGGTTAGTGTTACTATTCATTTTGAGTTGGTTTAGGAATTAATTGGTTTCATTGGTTAATGGTTTAATTAATTCATTGTTGATGTTCTAACTGCTTGTATTCATTGGATTAGCTTGCTACTGTTTTTATTTACTTTATTTAGGTATGCTAATGCAGTGTTTAATAATGGGCAAATAACCTATTATCCATATCTGGATAATAGTAATTTTGCACATTATTATACTGTATGTGTTAGGGCGGAGGGGGGGCCTTTAATTAATGTTTGTTAAGTCTTTTTTTAATATACATGTGTTTCATAGTGTAGATGTGCAGGGTCTCCTGAGCTGAACCACATTGGTTTCAGGTCCGAGGACCCCCTACTTCAGGAGATACAGGCCCCGTTATGGGGTACAGGTATCCCCTGCACTTTCAAGCGTCCGCGTCACGTGACCGGGACATTGAAATTCTGCAGGGGATACCGGCACCCCATTACGGGGCCGGTATCTCCTGAAGTAGGGGGTCCTCGGACCTGAAACCAATGCTGTTCAGCTCCGGAGACCCCCTGCTCATGTACACTATTATTCAAATGTATTTATTAAGTGTACGATCGCCTGTAACAGCCTTGCATGGAGATGGCAAATCTCCATGCAAATGTTACATGTGGCTTTTTTTTCTATCAGCTAGCGTACGTAAAGATTAAGAACGCTAGCAGGGGGGAAAAAGCAACACGTACGCTGTGGGTGTTTTGAGCACGTACGTTAAAAAATGAGCTCAAGGCCTTAGTGAATCGCATCCCCGGCCTCACTTTTTAACGGACGTGCTTTTTTTGAACATCAGAATGCAAACCCATTGAGCTTAGTGCATAGCCCCCTAAGTATTTTCAAATTCAGTTTACGTCGTCAAATTCAGTGAGGGATTTTTCAACAGGGATGCTCCCAGTATCCACAGATATGCCAGAATTGAGCTCTTTCATACCTCTTGAACAGAAAAGGACCACATTGGGTAAAGGCACCTTCTGTATTCATGTATGCACATCAGATAAGACGTGTGCTGCTGCCTTTGTTTGATTTTGTTAATCTGCAATATTCATCCCAACTCATGTGCAGCATCTATAGAGGATAGAAAGGTCTGAAGAAACCTTCTGTTTCAGCACTAGCGTGAGCTTCTGACAGTGACATGTTTGGGGTGTAATCTTAGTAATTGGTCATTACACAACATCAGACAACAATAAGCATTTGAAAAAATATGTTCAACGTAAGTTAGCAAACAATTTTCCATGCAATGATAAAGGATTTCATTTAATTTCTGTGCTTCCTTTTGTGTGATGTTATTGTGTGTTGAGAAGGACCATGCCCTTCTTTTATCCTTCATCTTCTGCTTGATCAGGAGATTTAAGGACTAGCGTGTGTATAAATGAGATGAGGTCATTATGAGGGCCACGGGGCCCATGCCCACAAAAAAGACTAAAGTAATAACCAATCAACATTTCAGAGTTCCTCTTGCACAGAAATAAATGAACCCTTTTTTAACAGAAATTTAAAAAAATGAAACAAAAAAAAATCATAATTTTTCCTTTAACAGTGTATACATTCGTTTAAGGAACATAACTGCATCGAACAATGAATAAATATGGCCAGCCATTTTATCACATATTTATTCTAATTCTTCATGTCAATGTCAAAATCATTTCCATTGATGTTAGGGGGAGGGAGGGATACTTTGATGCCAATTGCTCATCCTTTCTATTTCCTTTAGGGCACTGACCCTAATTGTAGAACAATAGTCATGGGCATAATATCTAAGTTACAACTATTTGTTTTTAGCTGCCAGTGGGAAGCAGCTTTTTTATGATCCTACCACAGAATCCAGCTTGGAAAAAGAACAAACTCACCATGGTAAATAATGTTTTTTTTTTTTTTTATAATCCCCATGTTTAGGTAAAGAGATGTACTGTAGGAATGTGCTGAAATGTGGTTCATAAATATTTTTCATACATTTTTAATGAGTGGTTGTATTTTCTCTTGTTAAATTCGCTATAATAATTTGTTGCCTCAATAAGTATTTCTAATTTAAGATTGTCTATGTTATAGAGTGAGCTCTGATGGCAGGGGGAGGCAGATATTGTTTCCCTGTTGGTAGGCCATGATCTGACTGCCCAATATACAACAGGCAACAGGGAATCCCCAGTGGTGTTTGTTGTTTCCTCTCATTACAGTATATAACACATTAGGAAAGGTCCCTTTTTTCTTGATCAACATTTTCTTGCTCATAAATATTTTTAACCAATATGAATGAGGTTGGTGATGAGGATGCAATCTGCTGCTGCCCATTAAAAGCAAAACTTGTGTCTGAGTTTTGTGAGTCACCAACCCATAAACATGAATCAGAAATTAATAATTTTCAACCTTTACATCAAGTGTGAAAATACATAACATTACATAATTCTTGGTTTTATTGAAATTATTAGTGCAGTAAGAAAAGAGGCTGCATAACAAGTAAAACAAGTAAAAAGTCTGAAGTGGTTTGATTGTGTTTGTGTGTTGTGTCATTGGTTATTGGAATTGACATGCTTGTGATATCATAAGTGATTGAGTTTGGTCTGCATCACCTCAGTAAAAATGTGCACCTTTTAGGTCTGTCTTCGATTCTGCCAACACAGTCATCTTTGTCTCCGCCAAGCGTAACAACAAAGAGAACTTCTGTCACTGTAGCACAAACAAGTTCCACACCGGGTAATGCAGTTGCTTGATAACTATGTACTTGTAGAATGCTTTCAGCTATCACAGGCAAATCCATTGCTTTCACTTCATCGGGTCTTTGTACAGTACATATATTTGCTTTCACTTGCCCAAATATGAAAATGTAGAAGTACTTTTGTTATTGATTCCAACACTTGATGGAAAATCATTAGCAGACTGATTTCATGCACATAGATTTCTGCAGCTTTATCCATAATGTCCGTGTTTGTATAGTCTTTGGTAATCAGTTGTCACCTTTTATAAGCCTGCTTCTTCTCTTTGGCTGCCTAATAAAATCATGTTCATATTAGTGATACTTATTAATAATTTAACTTAATTTCTGTTTTTATAGCTTCAAGAGAGAAAGAAGTTTACATTCAAGACACTTTACACATCACAGAAACACCAGAAACTACAGCTGGTGAATTTTATTTATTTGTATTTATCCCAATTCTTTTTACCATTTAGGCAACTTTTTTTTTTAAATAGGAATTTGAGCCCATTTTTGTGACAATTCACTACTGGGGAGAATGAGGATTTATAGTAACTTGTTTCCAATTCATAAAAAATCACAAATAGACAAAAACACAGGTTTCCACTTATGGCTTCTATATGTTTGTGGTTTTCGGTTTTCAAAAGCAAGAAGCTCTTGCAATTGAATGAAATGGTGACCCTAACTGTACTATCACATTACTGATGAAGAAAGGCAGATCCACTCTGTGTTTCAGTGTCAATATTCTATATTCTACTGGAATCAATGCTGCTCTCAAAACATTTGTCGTAATGGAGTTTTACAGTGTTCCTGCTAATGCTGAAAAGTAATTATATCCACATGAGCGATGAATTAAATAGACAATGTTATGCTACTACATGTTTACAGATATGTTCTGTATCTAACGTGTGGTTCATTGGATTAAAAAAATAATAATATATTCTTTACTTTCTTAAGAATTTATTGGGTAAAATTTTGTTGAATAATTGTGCAAGACATGTGGGCCAACATTTACTGGACGGTGCTAAGTTGAAAGGCACGTTATGGTCCATTCAAATAACTAAAATAATGGACCATTCATAATAGATGCTGAATGGACCATAAAGTGCCTTATGACTAAGCACTGCTTAGTAAATATGGCCCATTATGTAATAGCACTGATACACTACAATCAATATACATTTTATAGGAGTTGTGTCATAATCTCAAGTGCAGCAACTACAATTCTAATTATTTCTTTTAGCAAGTGAAAGACAGACTATTCACAAGTCGCAGGCAATGACCAGCCTTCAAAGTACATCTGGTAACTTATTTATTTCTGTTTTTAAAGCATCTTGAGCATAAGTTAGTTCTAAGTATATGTTGGATATTCCTTAAAAAAAAGTATTACAACTGTCCTGAAAATGAAGGAGGCTAGTTTATCTTTAAACTAAAAAAATGATTAATTGGTATGACTTGATGCACACACAGTAGATATATTGATGATGTGTTATGTAAAGTCTAAGTACTTTCAATATCAGTTTACGTCATCAAATTCAGTAATATATTTTTCAACAGGGATGCTTCCAGTATCCACAGATATGCCAGAAGTGAGCTCTTTCATATCTCTTGAACAGCAAAAGACCACATTGGGTAAAGGCACCTTCTGTATTCATGTATGCACATTAGATTGGAACTGTACTGCTTCCTTTGTTTATCTGCAATATTCATCCCAACTCATGTAGCGTCTATAGACGATAGAAAGGTCTGAAGAAACAGTCAGTTTCAGCACTACTGTAAGCCTATGACAGGGACATGTTTGTGGTGGAAACTTGATAACTGGTCCCTAAAGAACAATAATAAGCATTTTAAGAAATATTTTTAACATATGTTTCAAACTATTTTCAATCTAAAATTGGAGGATTTCACTTAATTTCTGTGCTTCCTATTGTGTGATTTTACTGTGTGCTGAAAAGTGCCATATCCTTCTTTTATCCTTGATCTTCTACTTTTTTTAAATAAATTAAAAAAATGAAACAAAGAAAAAAATCATAATTTTTCCTTTAACAATGCATACATTCGTTTAAGGAAGCTAACTGCATCAGCACGTTATTCACATAAGGAATAAACATGGCCTGTACTTTTATCACATGTTTATTCTGATTCTTCCCTGGGTGCTAAGCGGCGGGGGCGGCTTTGATGTCAATTGCTCATTCTTTCTATTTCCTTTAGGGCACTGACCCTAATTATAGAACAATCATCATGGGCATAATATCTATTACAACTATTTGTTTTTAGCTGCCAGTGAGAAGCAGCCTTTTTATGATCCTACCACAGAATACAGCTTGGAAAAAGAACAAACTCACCATGGTAAATCATTTTTTAATTTTCATTATAAAATTAATATTCCCATGTTTAGGTAAAGAGAGGTAGGAATGTGCTCAAATGTGGTTCATAAATATTTTTCACAAATTTCAAATGAGTGGTTCAATTTTAAATTATACAATTCACTATAATAATTTGTTGCCTCAAAAAAGTATTTATAATTTCAGTTTGTCTATGTTATAGAGTGAGCACTGATGGCAGATGCGAGGCAGATATTCTTTCCCTGTTGGTAGGCCATGATCTGACTGCCCAATATACAACAGGCAACAGGGAAACCCCAGTGGTGTTCGCTTTTTCCTCTCATTATATAACACATTAGGAAAGGTCCCTTTTTTCTTGCTCATAAATATTTTTGACCAATATGAATGGGGTTGGTGATTAGGATGCAATCTGCTGCAACCCATTAAAAGCAAAACTTGTGTCTGAGCTTTGTAAATCACCAACCCATAAAAATGAATCAGAAATTAATAATTTTCAATCTTAACATCAAGTGAAAATATATAACATTACATAATTCTTGGTTTTATTGAAATGATTAGTGCAGTCAGAAAAGAGGCTGCATAACAAGTAAAACAAGTAAAAAGTCTGAAGTGGTTAGATTGTGTTTGTGTGTTTTATCATTGGTTATTGGAATTGACATGCTTGTGATATCATAAGTGATTGAGTTTGGTCTGCATCACCTCAGTAAAAATGTGCACCTTTTAGGTCTGCCTTCGATTCTGCCAACAAAGTCATCTTTGTCTCCGCCAAGCGTAACAACAAAGAGAACTTCTGTCACTGTAGCACAAACAAGTTCCACACCGGGTAATGCAGTTGCTTGATAACTATGTACTTGTAGAATGCTTTCAGCTATCACATGCAAATCCATTGCTTTCACTTCAACGGGTCTTTGTACAGTACATATATTTGCTTTCACTTGCCCAAATATGAAAATGTAGAAGTACGTTTGTTATTGATTCCAACACTTGATGGAAAATCATTGCAGACTGATTTCATGCACATAAACTCCTGCAGCTTTGTCCATAATGTCTGTGTTTGTATAGTTTTTGGTAATCAGTTGTCACCTTTTATAAGCCTGCTTCTTCTCTTTGGCTGCCTAATAAAATCATGTTCATATTAGTGATACTTATTAATAATTTAACTTAATTTCTGTTTTTATAGCTTCAAGAGAGAAAGAAGTTTACATTCAAGACACTTTACACATTACAGAAACACCAGAAACTACAGCTGGTGAATTTTATTTATTTGTATTTATCCCAATTCTTTTTACCATTTAGGCAACTTTTTTTTTTAAATAGGAATTTGAGCCCATTTTTGTGACAATTCACTTCTGGGGAGAATGAGGATTTATAGTAACTTGTTTCCAATTCATAAAAAATCACAAATAGACAAAAACACAGGTTTCCACTTATGGCTTCTATATGTTTGTGGTTTTCGGTTTTCAAAAGCAAGAAGCTCTTGCAATTGAAAGAAATGATGACCCTAACTGTACTATCACATTACTGATGAAGAAAGGCAGATCCACTCTGTGTTTCAGTGTCAATATTCTACTGGAATCAATGCTGCTCTCAAAACATTTGTCGTAATGGAGTTTTACAGTGTTCCTGCTAATGCTGAAAAGTAATTATATCCACATGAGCGATGAATTAAATAGACAATGTTATGCTACTACATGTTTACAGATATGTTCTGTATCCAACGTGTGGTTCATTGGATTAAAAAAAAAATAATATGTTCTTTACTTTCTTAAGAATTTATTGGGTAAATTTTGTTGAATAATTGTGCAAGACATGTGGGCCAACATTTACTGGACGGTGCTAAGTTGAAAGGCACGTTATGGTCCATTCAAATAACTAAAATAATGGACCATACATAATAGATGCTGAATAGACCATAAAGTGCCTTATGACTAAGCACTGCTTAGTAAATATGGCCCATTATGTAATAGCACTGATACACTATCACTATACATTTTATAGGAGTTGTGTCATAATCTCAAGTGCAGCAACTACAATTCTAATTATTTCTTTTAGCAAGTGAAAGACAGACTATTCACAAGTCGCAGGCAATGACCAGCCTTCAAAGTACATCTGGTAACTTATTTATTTCCGTTTTTAAAGCATCTTGAGCATAAGTTAGTTCTAAGTATATGTTGGATATTCCTTAAAAAAAAAGTATTACAACTGTCCTGAAAATGAAGGAGGCTAGTTTATCTTTAAACTAAAAAAATGATTAATTGGTATGACTTGATGCACACACAGTAGATATATTGATGATGTGTTATGTAAAGTCTAAGTACTTTCAATATCAGTTTACGTCATCAAATTCAGTAATGTATTTTTCAACAGGGATGCTCCCAGTATCCACAGTTATGCCAGAAGTGAGCTCTTTCATATCTCTTGAACAGCAAAAGACCACATTGGGTAAAGGCACCTTCTGTATTCATGTATGCACATTAGATTGGAACTGTACTGCTTCCTTTGTTTATCTGCAATATTCATTCCAACTCATGTGCAGCGTCTATAGATGATAGATAGGTCTGAAGAAACAGTCAGTTTCAGCACTAGTGTAAGCCTATGACAGGGACATGTTTGTGGTGGAAACTTGATAACTGGTCCCTAAAGAACAATAATAAGCATTTTAAGAAATATTTTTAACGTATGTTTCAAACTATTTTCAATCTAAAATTGGAGGATTTCACTTAATTTCTGTGCTTCCTATTGTGTGATTTTACTGTGTGCTGAAAAGTGCCATATCCTTCTTTTATCCTTCATCTTCTACTTTTTTTAAATAAATTAAAAAAATGAAACAAAGAAAAAAATCATAATTTTTCCTTTAACAATGCATACATTCGTTTAAGGAAGCTAACTTCATCAGCAAGTTATTCACATAATGAATAAACATGGCCTGTACTTTTATCACATGTTTATTCTGATTCTTCCCTGGGTGCTAAGCGGCGGGGGGCGGCTTTGATGTCAATTGCTCATTCTTTCTATTTCCTTTAGGGCACTGACCCTAATTATAGAACAATCATCATGGGCATAATATCTATTACAACTATTTGTTTTTAGCTG
This sequence comes from Ascaphus truei, assembly GCF_040206685.1. Classification (NCBI taxonomy): domain Eukaryota; kingdom Metazoa; phylum Chordata; class Amphibia; order Anura; family Ascaphidae; genus Ascaphus; species Ascaphus truei. Next base: position 222,868,280 of record NC_134485.1, read on the forward strand.
CCAGTGAGAAGCAGCCTTTTTATGATCCTACCACAGAATACAGCTTGGAAAAAGAACAAACTCACCATGGTAAATCATTTTTTAATTTTCATTATAAAATTAATATTCCCATGTTTAGGTAAAGAGAGGTAAGAATGTGCTCAAATGTGGTTCATAAATATTTTTCACAAATTTCAAATGAGTGGTTCAATTTTAAATTATACAATTCACTATAATAATTTGTTGCCACAAAAAAATATTTATAATTTCAGTTTGTCTATGCTATAGAGTGAGCTCTGATGGCAGATGGGAGGCACATATTTTTTCCCTGTTGGTAGACCGTGATCTGACTGCCCAATATACAACAGGCAACTGGGAAACCCCAGTGGTGTTCGCTGTTTCCTCTCATTATATAACACATTAGGAAAGGTCCCTTTTTTCTTGCTCATAAATATTTTTGACCAATATGAATGTGGTTGGTGATGAGGATGCAATCTGCTGCAACCCATTAAAAGCAAAACTTGTGTCTGAGCTTTGTAAATCACCAACCCATAAATATGAATCAGAAATTAATAATTTTCAATCTTAACATCAAGTGAAAATATATAACATTACATAATTCTTGGTTTTATTGAAATGATTAGTGCAGTCAGAAAAGAGGCTGCATAACAAGTAAAACAAGTAAAAAGTCTGAAGTGGTTTGATTGTGTTTGTGTGTTGTGTCATTGGTTGTTAGAATTGACATGCTTGTGATATCATAAGTGATTGAGTTTGGTCTGCATCACCTCAGTAAAAATGTGCACCTTTTAGGTCTGCCTTCGATTCTGCCAACAAAGTCATATTTGTCTCCTCCAAGCGTAACGACAAAGAGAACTTCTGTCACTGTAGCACAAACAAGTTCCACACCGGGTAATGCAGTTGCTTGATAACTATGTACTTGTAGAATGCTTTCAGCTATCACATGCAAATCCATTGCTTTCACTTCATCGGTTCTTTGTACAGTACATATATTTGCTTTCACTTGCCCTAATATAAAAATGTAGAAGTACTTTTGTTATTGATTCCAACAGTTGATGGAAAATCATTAGCAGACTGATTTCATGCACATAGACTCCTGCAGCTTTGTCCATAATGTCCGTATTTGTATAATCTTTGGTAATCAGTTGTCACCTTTTATAAGCCTGCTTCTTCTCTTTGGCTGCCTAATAAAATCATGTTCATATTAGTGATACTTATTATTGATTTAACTTAATTTCTGTTTTTATAGCTTCAAGAGAGAAAGAAGTTTACACACAAGACACTTTACACATCACAGAAACACCAGAAACTGCAGATGGTGAATTTTATTTATTTGTATTTATCCCAATTCTTTTTACCATTTAGGCAACTTTTTTTTTTAATAAGAATTTGAGCCCATTTTTGTGACAATTCACTTCTGGGGAGAATGAGGATTTATAGTAACTTGTTTCCAACTCATAACATATAGACAAAAACATAGATTTCCACTTATGGCTTCTCTATGTTTGTGGTTTCTGTTTTTCAAAAGCAAGAAGCTCTTGTAATTGAAAGAAATGATGACCCTAACTGTACTATCACATTACTGATGAAGAAAGGCAGATCCACTCTGTGTTTCAGTGTCAAAATTCTACTTGAATCAATGCTGCTCTCAAAACATTTGCCGTAATGGAGTGGTATAGTGTTCCTGCTAATGCTGAAAAGTAATTATATCCACATGAGAGATTAATTAAATAGACAATGTTGTACTACTACATGTTTACAGACATGTTCTATACCCGACTTGTGGTTCATTGAATTAAAAAAATATATATATTCTTCACTTTCTTAAGAATTTATTGGGTAACATTTAACTGAACAATTGTGCAAGACATGTGAGACAACAATTCCTAGATGGTGCTAAGTTGAAAGTCACGTTATTGTCCATTCAAATAACTAAAATAATGGGCCATTCATCATGTAATAGCACTGTTACACTACTATCACTATACATTTTATAGGAGTTGTGTCATAATCTCAAGTGCAGCAACTACATTTCTAATTATTTCTTTTAGCAAGTGAAAGACAGACTATTCACAAGTCGCAGGCAATGACCAGCCCTCAAAGTACATCTGGTAACTCATTTATTTTAGTTTTTAAAGCATCTTGAGTATGTTACTTCTAAATATATGTGGGATATTCCTTTTAAAAAAGTATTACAACTGTCCTGAAAATGAAGGAGGCTAGTTTATCTTTAAAGTGAATTTTTTTTTATTGGTATGACTTAGATGCACACATTAGATATATTGATGATGTGTTATCTGAAGTCTAAGTACTTTCAATATCAGTTTACGTCATCAAATTCAGAAATGGATGTTTCAACAGGGATGCTCCCAGTATCCACAGATATGCCAGAAGTGAGCTCTTTCATATCTCTTGAACAGCAAAAGACCACATTGGGTAAAGGCACCTTCTGTATTCATGCATGCACATTAGATTGGAACTGTGCTGCTTCCTTTGTTTGCTTTAGTTTATCTGCAATATTCATCCCAACTCATGTGCAGCGTCTATAGACGATAGAAAGGTCTGAAGAAACAGTCTATTTCAGCACTTGAGTGAGCCTATGACAGTGACATGTTTGGGGTGGAAACTTGATAACTGGTCCCTAAATAACAATGATAAACATTTAAAAAAAGATGTTCAACGTATGTTTCAAACAATTTTCAATCTAAAATTGCAAGATTTCACTTAATTTCTGTGCTCCCTATTGTGTGATTTAGGACCATACCCTTTTGTTGAGAAGGACCATACCCTTCTTTTATCCTGCATCTTCTACTTCTTTTAAATAAATAGAAAAAATGAAACAAAGAAGAAAATCATAATTTTTACTTTAACAATGCATACATTCGTTTACGGAAGCTAACAGCATCACCATGTTATTCACACAATGAATAAACATGGCCTGTCCTTTTATCACATGTTTATTCTGATTCTTCCCTGGGTGCTAAGGGGGCGGGGGGCGGCTTTGATGTCAATTGCTCATCCTTTCTATTTCCTTTAGGGCACTGATCCTAATTATAGAACAATAGTATTGGGCATAATATCTAAGTTACAACTATTTGTTTTTAGCTGTCAGTGAGAAGCAGCCTTTTTATGATTCTACAACAGAATCCAGCTTGGAAAAAGAACAAACTCAGCATGGTAAATCATGTTTTTTTATTTTCATTATAAAATTAATATTCCCCATGTTTAGGTAAAGAGAGGTAGGAATGTGCCCAAATGTGGTTCATAAATATTTTTCACAAATTTCAAATGAGTAGTTCAATTTTAAATTGTACAATTCACTATAATAATTTGTTGCCTCAAAAAATTATATATAATTTCAGTTTGTCTATGTTGTAGAGTGATCTCTGATGGCAGATGGGAGGCAGATATGTTTTCCCTGTTGGTAGACCATGATCTGACTGCCCAATATACAACAGGCAACAGGGAAACCCCAGTGATGTTCGCTGTTTCCTCTCATTATATAACACATTAGGAAAGGTCCTTTTTTCTTGCTCATAAATATTTTTGACCAATATGAATGTGGTTGGTGATGAGGATGCAATCTGCTGCAACCCATTAAAAGCAAAACTTGTGTCTGAGCTTTGTAAATCACCAATCCATAAATATGAATCAGAAATTAATCATTTTCAATCTTAACATCAAGTGAAAATACATAACATTACATAATTCTTGGTTATATTGGAATTATTAGTAGAGTAAGAAAAGAGGCTGCATAACAAGTAAAACAAGTAACAATTCTGAAGTGGTTTGATTGTGTTTGTGTGTTGTGTCATTGGTTATTAGAATTGACATGCTTGTGATATCATAAGTGATTGAGTTTGGTCTGCATCACCTCAGTAAAAATGTGCACTTTTAGGTCTGCCTTCGATTCTGCCAACAAAGTCATCTTTGTCTCCTCCAAGCGTAACAACAAAGAGAACTTCTGTCACTGTAGCACAAACAAGTTCCATACCGGGTAATGCAGTTGCTTGATAACTATGTACTTGTAGAATGCTTTCAGCTATCACATGCAAATCCACTGCTTTCACTTCATCGGGTCTTTGTACAGTACATATATTTGCTTTCACTTGCTCTAATATAAAAATGTAGAAGTACTTTTGTTATTGATTCCAACAGTTGATGGAAAATCATTAGCAGACTGATTTCATGCACATAGATTTCTGCAGCTTTATCCATAATGTCCGTGTTTGTTTAATCTTTGGTAATCAGTTATAACCTTTTATAAGCCTGCTTCTTCTCTTTGGCTGTCTAATAAAATCATGTTGATATTAGTGATACTTATTCATAATTTAACTTAATTTCTGTTTTTATAGCTTCAAGAGATAAAGAAGTTTACACACAAGACACTTTACACATCACAGAAACAACAGAAACTGCAGCTGGTGAATTTTATTTATTTGTATTTATCCCAATTCTTTTTACCATTTAGGCAACTTTTTTTTTAATAAGAATTTGAGCCCATTTTTGTGACAATTCACTTCTGGGGAGAATGAGGATTTATAGTAACTTGTTTCCAATTCATAAAAATTAACAAATAGACAAAAAAACAGATTTCCACTTATGGCTTCTCTATGTTTGTGGTTTCTGTTTTTCAAAAGCAAGAAGCTCTTGTAATTGAAAGAAATGATGACCCTAACTGTACTATCACATTACTGATGAAGAAAGGCAGATCCACTCTGTGTTTCAGTGTCAATATTCTACTGGAATCAATGCTGCTCTCAAAACATTTGCCGTAATGGAGTGGTAAAGTGTTCCTGCTAATGCTGAAAAGTAATTATATCCACATGAGAGATTAATTAAATAGACAATGTTGTACTACTACATGTTTACAGACATGTTCTATACCCGACTTGTGGTTCATTGAATTAATTTTTTTTATTTATTCTTCACTTTCTTAAGAATTTATTGGGTAACATTTAGCTGAATAATTGTGCAAGACATGTGGGCCAACAATTCCTAGATGGTGCTACGTTGAAAGTCACGTTATTGTCCATTCAAATAACTAAAATAATGGGCCATTCATCATGTAATAGCACTGTTTCACTATTATCACTATACATTTTATAGGAGTTGTGTCATAATCTCAAGTGCAGCAACTACAATTCTAATTATTTCTTTTAGCAAGTGAAAGACAGACTATTCACAAGTCGCAGGCAATGACCAGCGCTCAAAGTACATCTGGTAACTCATTTATTTTAGTTTTTAAAGCATCTTGAGTATGTTACTTCTAAATATATGTGGGATATTCCTTTTAAAAAAGTATTACAACTGTCCTGAAAACGAAGGAGGCTAGTTTATCTTTAAAGTAAAAAATGTTTAATTGGTATGACTTAGATGCACACATTAGATATATTGATGATGTGTTATGTGAAGTCTAAGTACTTTCAATATCAGTTTACGTCATCAAATTCAGTAATGGATTTTTCAACAGGGATGCTCCCAGTATCCACAGATATGCCAGAAGTGAGCTCTTTCATATCTCTTGAACAGCAAAAGACCACATTGGGTAAAGGCACATTCTGTATTCATGCATGCACATTAGATTGGAACTGTGCTGCTTCCTTTGTTTGCTTTAGTTTATCTGCAATATTCATCCCAACTCATGTGCAGCGTCTATAGACGATAGAAAGGTCTGAAGAAACAGTCTATTTCAGCACTAGTTTAAGCCTATGACAGTGACATGTTTGGGGTGGAAACTTGATAACTGGTCCCTAAATAACAATGATAAACATTTAAAAAAAGATGTTCAACGTATGTTTCAAACAATTTTCAATCCAAAATTGCAAGATTTCACTTAATTTCTGTGCTCCCTATTGTGGGATTTAGGACCATACCTTTTTGTTGAGAAGGACCATACCCTTCTTTTATCCTGCATCTTCTACTTCTTTTAAATAAATAGAAAAAATGAAACAAAGAAAAAAATCATAATTTTTACTTTAACAATGCATACATTCGTTTACGGAAGCTAACAGCATCACCAAGTTATTCACACAATGAATAAACATGGCCTGTCCTTTTATCACATGTTTATTCTGATTCTTCCCTGGGTGCTAAGGGGGCGGGGGGCCGCTTTGATGTCAATTGCTCATTCTTTCTGTTTCCTTTAGGGCACTGATCCTAATTATAGAACAATAGTATTGGGCATAATATCTAAGTTACAACTATTTGTTTTTAGCTGTCAGTGAGATGCAGCCTTTTTATGATCCTACCACAGAAAACAGCTTGGAAAAAGAACAAACTCAGCATGTAAATCATGTTTTTTTATTTTCATTATAAAATTAATATTCCCCATGTTTAGGTAAAGAGAGGTAGGAATGTGCTCAAATGTGGTTCATAAATATTTTTCACAAATTTCAAATGAGTAGTTCAATTTTAAATTGTACAATTCACTATAATAACTTGTTGCCTCAAAAAATTATATATAATTTCAGTTTGTCTATGTTACAGAGTGAGCTCTGATGGCAGATGGGAGGCAGATATGTTTTCCCTGTTGGTAGACCATGATCTGACTGCCCAATATACAAAAGGCAACAGGGAAACCCCAGTGGTGTTTGCTGTTTCCTCTCATTATATAACACATTAGTAAAGGTCCCTTTTTTTCTTGATCATAAATATTTTTGACCAATATGAATGTGGTTGGTGATGAGGATGCAATCTGCTTCAACCCATTAAAAGCAAAACTTGTGTCTGAGCTTTGTAAATCACCAACCCATAAATATGAATCAGAAATTAATAATTTTCAATCTTAACATCAAGTGAAAATACATAACATTACAAAATTCTTGGTTTTATTGAAATGATTAGTGCAGTAAGAAAAGAGGCTGCATAACAAGTAAAACAAGTAAAAAGTCTGAAGTGGTTTGATTGTGTTTGTGTGTTTTACATTGATTATTAGAATTGACATGCTTGTGATATCATAAGTGATAGAGTTTGCTCTGCATCACCTGAGTAAAAATGTGCACCTTTTAGGTCTGCCTTCGATTCTGCCAACAAAGTCATCTTTGTCTCCTCCAAGCGTAACAACAAAGAGAACTTCTGTCACTGTAGCACAAACAAGTTCCACACCGGGTAATGCAGTTGTTGATAACTATGAACGTGTAGAATGCTTACAGCTATCACATGCAAATCCATTGCTTTCACTTCACCGGGTCTTTGTGCATACAGTTGCTTTCACTTGCCCTAATATGAAAATATAGTACTTTTGTTATTGATTCCAACTCTTGATGGAAAATCATTAGCAGCCTAATTTCATGCACATAGACTCCTGCAGCTTTGTCCATAATGTCCGTATTTGTATAATCTTTGGTAATCAGTTGTCACCTTTTATAAGCCTGCTTCTTCTCTTTGGCTGCCTAATAAAATCATGTTCATATTAGTGATACTTATTATTGATTTAACTTAATTTCTGTTTTTATAGCTTCAAGAGAGAAAGAAGTTTATATTCAAGAGACTTTACACATCACAGAAACACCAGAAACTGCAGCTGGTGAATTTTATTTATTTGTATTTATCCCAATTCTTTTTACCATTTAGGCAACTTTTTTTTTTAATAAGAATTTGAGCCCATTTTTGTGACAATTCACTTCTGGGGAGAATGAGGATTTATAGTAACTTGTTTCCAATTCATAAAAATTAACAAATAGACAAAAAAACAGATTTCCACTTATGGCTTCTCTATGTTTGTGGTTTCTGTTTTTCAAAAGCAAGAAGCTCTTGTAATTGAAAGAAATGATGACCCTAACTGTACTATCACATTACTGATGAAGAAAGGCAGATCCACTCTGTGTTTCAGTGTCAATATTCTACTGGAATCAATGCTGCTCAAAACAGTTGCCGTAATGGAGTGGTATAGTGTTCCTGCTAATGCTGAAAAGTAATTATATCCACATGAGAGATTAATTAAATAGACAATGTTGTACTACTACATGTTTACAGACATGTTCTATACCCGACTAGTGGTTCATTGGATTAAAAAATAATAATATATTCTTCACTTTCTTAAGAATTTATTGGGTAACATTTAGCTGAACAATTGTGCAAGACATGTGGGACAACATTTACTGAATGGTGCAATGTTGAAAGGCACGTAATGGTCCATTCAAATAACTAAAATAATGGGCCATTCATAATAGATGCTGAATGGACCATAAAGTGCATTATGACAGCACTGCTTAGTGAATATGGCCCATTATCTAATAGCACTGTTACACTACTATCACTATACATTTTATAGGAGTTGTGTCATAATCTCAAGTACAGCAACTACATTTCTAATTTTTTATTTTAGCAAGTGAAAGACAGACTATTCACAAGATGCAGGCAATGACCAGCCCTCAAATTACAACTGGTAACTCATTTATTTCCGTTTTTAAAGCATAAGTTAGTTCTAAGTAGTTTAAAGCATAAGTTAGTTCTAAGTATATGTTGGATATTCCTTAAAAAACAGTATTACAACTGTCCTCAAAATGAAGGAGGCTAGTTTATATTTAAACTAAAAAAAATATTAATTGGTATGACTTAGATGCACACACAGTAGATATATTGATGATGTGTTATGTGAAGTCTAAGTACTTTCAGTATCAGTTTATGTCATCAAATTCAGTAATGGATTTTTCAACAGGGATGCCACCAGTATCCACAGATATGCCAGAAGTGAGCTCTTTCATATCTCTTGAACAGCAAAAGACCACATTGGGTAAAGGCACCTTCTGTATTCATGTATGCACATTAGATTGGAACTGTGCTGCTTCCTTTGTTTGCTTTAGTTTATCTGCAATAACTCATGCAGCGTCTATAGACGATAGAAAGGTCTGAAGAAACAGTCTGTTTCAGCACTAGTGTAAGCCTATGACAGTGACATGTTTGTGGTGGAAACTTGATAGCTGGTCCCTAAATAACAATGATAAACATTTAAAAAAAGATGTTCAACGTATGTTTCAAACAATTTTCAATCTAAAATTGGAGGATTTCACTTAATTTCTGTGCTCCCTATTGTGTGATGTCACTGTGCTGAAAAGGACCATAACCTTCTTTTATCCTTCATCTTCTACTTTTTTTTAAATAAATAAATTAAAATGAAACACAGAAAAAATCATAATTTTTCCTTTAACAATGCATATATTCGTTTAAGGAAACTAACTGCATCAGCAAGTTATTCACACAATGAATAAACATGGTCTGTCCTTTTATCGCGTGTTTATTCTGATTCTTCCTCGGGTGCTAAGGGGCGGGGGGCGGCTTTGATGTCAATTGCTCATTCTTTCTATTTCCTTTAGGGCACTGACCCTAATTATAGAACAATAATCATGGGCATAATATCTATTACAACTATTTGTTTTTAGCTGCCAGTGAGAAGCAGCCTTTTTATGATCCTACCACAGAATCCAGCTTGGAAAAACCACAAACTCACCATGGTAAATAAAAAAAATTATTTTCATTATAAAATTAACATTCCCCATGTTTAGGTAAAGAGAGGTAGGAATGTGCTCAAATGTGGTTCATAAATATTTTTCACAAATTTCAAATGAGTGGTTCGATTTTAAATTGTAAAATTCACTATAATAATTTGTTGCCTCAAAAAATATTTATAATTTTAGTTTGTCTATGTTATAGAGTGAGCTCTGATGGCAGGGGGAGGCAGATATTGTTTCCCTGTTGGTAGGCCATGATCTGACTGCCCAATATACAACAGGCAACAGGGAAACCCCAGTGGTGTTCGCTGTTTCCTCTCATTAGATAACACATTAGGAAAGGTCCCTTTTTTCTTGATCAACATTTTCTTGCACATCATTTTTTTTGACCAATATGAATGGGGTTGGTGATGAGGATGCAATCTGCTGCTGCCCATTAAAAGCAAAACTTGTGTCTGAGCTTTGTGAGTCACCAACCCATAAACATGAATCAGAAATTAATAATTTTCAACTTTTACATCAAGTGTGAAAATACATAACATTAAATAATTCTTGGTTTTATTGAAATTATTAGTACAGTAAGAAAAGAGGGCTGCATAACAAGTACAACAAGTAAAAAGTCTGAAGTAGTTTGATTGTGTTTGTGTGTTTTATCATTGGATATTAGAATTGACATGATTGTGATATCATAAGTGATTGAGTTTGCTCTGCATCACCTCAGTTAAAATGTGCACCTTTTAGGTCTGCCTTCGATTCTGCCAACAAAGTCATCTTTGTCTCCTCCAAGCGTAACAACAAAGGGAACTTCTGTCACTGTAGCACAAACAAGTTCCACACTGGGTAATGCAGTTGCTTGATAACTATGAACGTGTAGAATGCTTTCAGCTATCACATGCAAATCCATTGCTTTCACTCCACTGGGTCTTTGTACAGTACATATATTTGCTTTCACTTGCTCTAATATAAAAATGTAGAAGTACTTTTGTTATTGATTCCAACACTTGATGGAAAATCATTAGCAGACTGATTTCATGCACATAGATTTCTGCAGCTTTATCCATAATGTCCGTGTTTGTATAATCTTTGGTAATCAGTTATAACCTTTTATAAGCCTGCTTCTTCTCTTTGGCTGCCTAATAAAATCATGTTCATATTAGTGATACTTATTCATAATTGAACTTAATTTCTGTTTTTATAGCTTCAAGAGAGAAAGAAGTTTACACACAAGACACTTTACACATCACAGAAACAACAGAAACTGCAGCTGGTGAATTTTATTTATTTATATTTATCCCAATTCTTTTTACCATTTAGGCAACTTTTTTTTAAAATAAGAATTTGAGCCCATTTTTGTGACAATTCACTTCTGGGGAGAATGAGGATTTATAGTAACTTGTTTCCAATTCATAAAAATTAACAAATATACAAAAACACAGATTTCCACTTATGGCTTCCCTATGTTTGTGGTTTCTGTTTTTCAAAAGCAAGAAGCTCTTGTAATTGAAAGAAATGATGACCCTAACTGTACTATCACATTACTGATGAAGAAAGGTAGATCCACTCTGTGTTTCAGTGTCAATATTCTACTGGAATCAATGCTGCTCAAAAATTTTGCTGTAATGGAGTGGTATAGTGTTCCTGCTAATGCTGAAAAGTAATTATATCCACATGAGAGATTAATTAAATAGACAATATTGTACTACTACATGTTTACAGACATGTTCTGTACCCAACGTGTGCTTCATTGGATTAAAAATATATATATTCTTCACTTTCTTAAGAGTTTATTGGGTAACATTTAGCTGAATAATTGAGCAAGACATGTGGGACAACATTTACTGAATGGTGCTAAGTTGAAAGGCACGTAATGGTCCATTTAAATAACTAAAAGAATGGGCCATTCATAATAGATGCTGAATGGACCATAAAGTGCCTTATGACAGCACTGCTTAGTGAATATGGCCCATTATGTAATAGCACTGTTACACTACTATCACTATACATTTTATAGGAGTTGTGTCATATCTCAACTGCAGCAACTACATTTCTAACTTTTTATTTTAGCAAGTGAAAGACAGACTATTCACAAGATGCAGGCAATGACCAGCCCTCAAAGTACATCTGGTAACTCATTTATTTCCTTTTTTAAAGCATCTTGAGCATGTTAGTTCTAAGTATATGTTAGATATTCCTTATAAACAGTATTAGAACTGTCCTCACAATGAAGGAGGCTAGTTTATCTTTAAACTAAAAAAAAATTTAATTGGTATGACTTGATGCACACACAGTAGATGTATTGATGGTGTGTTATGTGAAGTCTAAGTACTTTCAGTATCAGTTTACATCATCAAATTCAGTCATGGATTTTTCAACAGGGATGCCACCAGTATCCACAGATATGCCAGAAGTGAGCTCTTTCATATCTCTTGAACAGCAAAAGACCACATTGGGTAAAGGCACCTTCTGTATTCATGTATGCACATTAGATTGGAACTGTGCTGCTTCCTTTGTTTGCTTTAGTTTATCTGCAATATTCATCCTAACTCATGCAGCATCTATAGACGATAGAAAGGTCTGAAGAAACAGTCTGTTTCAGCACTAGTGTAAGCCTATGACAGTGACATGTTTGTGATGGAAACTTGATAACTGGTCCCTAAATAACAATGATAAGTATTTTTAAAAATATGTTCAAAGTATGTTTCAAACAATTTTCAATCTAAAATTGGAGGATTTCACTTAATTTCTGTGCTCCCTATTGTGTGATGTCACTATGTGCTGAAAAGGACCATAACCTTCTTTTATCCTTCATCTTCTACTTTTTTTTAAATAAATAAATAAAAATGAAACAAAGAAAAAATCATAATTTTTCCTTTAACAATGCATACATTCGTTTAAGGAAACTAACTGCATCAGCAAGTTATTCACACAATGAATAAACATGGTCTGTCCTTTTATCACGTGTTTATTCTGATTCTTCCTCGGGTGCTAAGGGGTGGGGGGCGGCTTTGATGTCAATTGCTCATCCTTTCTATTTCCTTTAGGGCACTGACCCTAATTATAGAACAATAATCATGGGCATAATATCTATTACAACTATTTGTTTTTAGCTGCCAGTGAGAAGCAGCCTTTTTATGATCCTACCACAGAATCCAGCTTGGAAAAACCACAAACTCACCATGGTAAATAAAACATTTTTATTTTCATTATAAAATTAACATTCCCCATGTTTAGGTAAAGAGAGGTAGGAATGTGCTCAAATGTGGTTCATAAATATTTTTCACAAATTTCAAATGAGTGGTTCAATTTTAAATTGTAAAATTCACTATAATAATTTGTTGCCTCAAAAAATTATTTTTCATTTCAGTTTGTCTATGTTATAGAGTGAGCTCTGATGGCAGGTGGCAGGCAGATATTTTTTCCCTGTTGGTAGACCATGATCTGACTGCCCAATATACAACAGGCAACTGGGAAACCCCAGTGGTGTTCGCTGTTTCCTCTCATTATATAACACATTAGGAAAGGTCCCTTTTTTCTTGATCATAAATATTTTTGACCAATATGAATGTGGTTGGTGATGAGGATGCAATCTGCTGCAACCCATTAAAAGCAAAACTTGTGTCTGAGCTTTGTAAATCACCAACCCATAAACATGAATGAGAAATGAATAATTTTTAATCTTAACATCAAGTGTGAAAATACATAACATTACATAATTCTTGGTTTTATTGAAATGATTAGTACAGTAAGAAAAGAGGCTGCATAACAAGTAAAACAAGTAAAAAGTCTGAAGTGGTTTGATTGTGTTTGTGTGTTGTGTCATTGGTTATTGGAATTGACATGATTGTGATATCATAAGTGATTGAGTTTGATCTGCATCACCTCAGTAAAAATGTGCACCTTATAGGTCTGCCTTCGATTCTGCCAACAAAGTCATCTTTGTCTCCGCCAAGCGTAACAACAAAGAGAACTTCTGTCACTGTAGCACAAACAAGTTCCACACCGGGTAATGCAGTTGCTTGATAACTATGTTCTTGTAGAATGCTTTAAGCTATCACATGCAAATCCATTGCTTTCACTCCACTGGGTCTTTGTACAGTACATATATTTGCTTTCACTTGCCCTAATGAAAATGTAGAAGTACTTTTGTTATTGATTCCAACACTAGATGGAAAATCATTAGCAGACTGATTTCATGCACATAGATTTCTGCAGCTTTATCCATAATGTCCGTGTTTGTATAATCTTCGGTAATCAGTTATCACCTTTTATAAGCCTGCTTCTTCTCTTTGGCTGCCTAATAAAATCATGTTCATATTAGTGATACTTATTAATAATTTAACTTAATTTCTGTTTTTATAGACAATGCACTTCTGGGGAGAATGAGGATTTATAGTAACTTGTTTCCAATTCATCAAAAATAACAAATAAAACACAGATTTCCACTTATGGCTTCTATATGTTTGTGGTTTTCATTTTTCAAAAGCAAGAAGCTCTTGTAATTGAAAGAAATGATGACCCTAACTGTACTATCACATTACTGATGAAGAAAGGCAGATCCACTCTGTGTTTCAGTGTCAATATTCTACTGAATCAATGCTGCTCTCAAAACATTTGCCGTAATGGAGTGGTATAGTGTTCCTGCTAATGCTGAAAAGTAATTATATCCACATGAGAGATGAATTATATAGACAATGTTGTACTACTACATGTTTACAGACATGTTCTGTACCCGATGTGTGGTTCATTGGATTAAAAAAATAATAATATATTCTTCACTTTCTTAAGAATATATTGGGTAACATTTAGCTGAACAATTGTGCAAGACATGTGGGCCAATATTTACTGACGGTGCTAAGTTGAAAGGCACATTATGGTCCATTCAAATAACTAAAATAATGGGCCATTCACAATAGATGCGGAATGGACCATAAAGTACCTTATGATTTAGCACTGCTTCGTAAATATGGCCCATTATGTAATAGCACTGTTACACTACTATCACTATACATTTTATAGGAGCTGTGTCATAATCTCAAGTGCAGCAAATACAATTCTAATTATTTCTTTTAGCAAGTGAAAGACAGACTATTCACAAGTCACAGGCAATGACCAGCCCTCAAAGTACATCTGGTAACTCATTTAATTTAGCTTTTAAAGCATCTTGAGCATAAGTTAGTTCTAAATATATGCTGGATATTCCTATAAAAAGTATTACAACTGTCCTGAAAATGAAAGAGGCTAGTTTATATTTAAACAAAAAAATGATTAAGTGGTATGAATTGATGCACACACAGTAGATATATTGATGATGTGTTATGTGAAGTCTAAGTACTTTCAATATCAGTTTACGTCATCAAATTCAGTAATGGATTTTTCAACAGGGATGCTCCCAGTATCCACAGATATGCCAGAAGTGAGCTCTTTCATACCTCTTGGACAGCAAAAGACCACATTGGGTAAAGGCACCTTCTGTATTCATGCATGCACATTAGATTGGAACTGTGCTGCTTCCTTTGTTTTCTTTTGTTTATCTGCAATATTCATCCTAACTCATGCAGCGTCTATAGATGATAGAAAGGTCTGAAGAAACAGTCTGTTTCAGCACTAGTGTAAGCCTATGACAGTGACATATTTAGGGTGGAAACTTGATAACTGGTCCCTAAATAACAATGATAAGCATTTTTAAAAATATGTTCAACGTATGTTTCAAACAATTTTCAATCTAAAATTGGAGGATTTCACTTAATTTCTGTGCTCCCTATTGTGTGATGTCACTATGTGCTGAGAAGGACCATATCCTTCTTTTATCCTTCATCTTCTACCTTTTTGAAATAAATAAAAAAAATGAAACAAAGAAAAAAATCATAATTTTTCCTTTAACAAAGTATACATTTGTTTAAGGAAACTAACTGCATCAGCAAGTTATTCACATAATGAATAAACATGGCCTGTACTTTTATCACATGTTTATTCTGATTCTTCCCTGGGTGCTAAGCGGCGGGGGCGGCTTTGATGTCAATTGCTCATTCTTTCTATTTCCTTTAGGGCACTGACCCTAATTATAGAACAATCATCATGGGCATAATATCTATTACAACTATTTGTTTTTAGCTGCCAGTGAGAAGCAGCCTTTTTATGATCCTACCACAGAATACAGCTTGGAAAAAGAACAAACTCACCATGGTAAATCATTTTTTAATTTTCATTATAAAATTAATATTCCCATGTTTAGGTAAAGAGAGGTAGGAATGTGCTCAAATGTGGTTCATAAATATTTTTCACAAATTTCAAATGAGTGGTTCAATTTTAAATTATACAATTCACTATAATAATTTGTTGCCTCAAAAAAGTATTTATAATTTCAGTTTGTCTATGTTATAGAGTGAGCTCTGATGGCAGATGCGAGGCAGATATTCTTTCCCTGTTGGTAGGCCATGATCTGACTGCCCAATATACAACAGGCAACAGGGAAACCCCAGTGGTGTTCGCTTTTTCCTCTCATTATATAACACATTAGGAAAGGTCCCTTTTTTCTTGCTCATAAATATTTTTGACCAATATGAATGGGGTTGGTGATTAGGATGCAATCTGCTGCAACCCATTAAAAGCAAAACTTGTGTCTGAGCTTTGTAAATCACCAACCCATAAAAATGAATCAGAAATTAATAATTTTCAATCTTAACATCAAGTGAAAATATATAACATTACATAATTCTTGGTTTTATTGAAATGATTAGTGCATTCAGAAAAGAGGCTGCATAACAAGTAAAACAAGTAAAAAGTCTGAAGTGGTTAGATTGTGTTTGTGTGTTTTATCATTGGTTATTGGAATTGACATGCTTGTGATATCATAAGTGATTGAGTTTGGTCTGCATCACCTCAGTTAAAATGTGCACCTTTTAGGTCTGCCTTCGATTCTGCCAACAAAGTCATCTTTGTCTCCTCCAAGCGTAACAACAAAGAGAACTTCTGTCACTGTAGCACAAACAAGTTCCACACCGGGTAATGCAGTTGCTTGATAACTATGTACTTGTAGAATGCTTTCAGCTATCACATGCAAATCCATTGCTTTCACTTCAACGGGTCTTTGTACAGTACATATATTTGCTTTCACTTGCCCAAATATGAAAATGTTGAAGTACTTTTGTTATTGATTCCAACACTTGATGGAAAATCATTGCAGACTGATTTCATGCACATAAACTCCTGCAGCTTTGTCCATAATGTCTGTGTTTGTATAGTTTTTGGTAATCAGTTGTCACCTTTTATAAGCCTGCTTCTTCTCTTTGGCTGCCTAATAAAATCATGTTCATATTAGTGATACTTATTAATAATTTAACTTAATTTCTGTTTTTATAGCTTCAAGAGAGAAAGAAGTTTACATTCAAGACACTTTACACATTACAGAAACACCAGAAACTACAGCTGGTGAATTTTATTTATTTGTATTTATCCCAATTCTTTTTACCATTTAGGCAACTTTTTTTTTTAAATAGGAATTTGAGCCCATTTTTGTGACAATTCACTTCTGGGGAGAATGAGGATTTATAGTAACTTGTTTCCAATTCATAAAAAATCACAAATAGACAAAAACACAGGTTTCCACTTATGGCTTCTATATGTTTGTGGTTTTCGGTTTTCAAAAGCAAGAAGCTCTTGCAATTGAAAGAAATGATGACCCTAACTGTACTATCACATTACTGATGAAGAAAGGCAGATCCACTCTGTGTTTCAGTGTCAATATTCTACTGGAATCAATGCTGCTCTCAAAACATTTGTCGTAATGGAGTTTTACAGTGTTCCTGCTAATGCTGAAAAGTAATTATATCCACATGAGCGATGAATTAAATAGACAATGTTATGCTACTACATGTTTACAGATATGTTCTGTATCCAACGTGTGGTTCATTGGATTAAAAAAAAAATATGTTCTTTACTTTCTTAAGAATTTATTGGGTAAATTTTGTTGAATAATTGTGCAAGACATGTGGGCCAACATTTACTGGACGGTGCTAAGTTGAAAGGCACGTTATGGTCCATTCAAATAACTAAAATAATGGACCATACATAATAGATGCTGAATAGACCATAAAGTGCCTTATGACTAAGCACTGCTTAGTAAATATGGCCCATTATGTAATAGCACTGATACACTATCACTATACATTTTATAGGAGTTGTGTCATAATCTCAAGTACAGCAACTACATTTCTAATTTTTTATTTTAGCAAGTGAAAGACAGACTATTCACAAGATGCAGGCAATGACCAGCCCTCAAATTACAACTGGTAACTCATTTATTTCCGTTTTTAAAGCATAAGTTAGTTCTAAGTAGTTTAAAGCATAAGTTAGTTCTAAGTATATGTTGGATATTCCTTAAAAAACAGTATTACAACTGTCCTCAAAATGAAGGAGGCTAGTTTATATTTAAACTAAAAAAGAAGGAAGGACCATAACCTAATGGTGTTGAGAAGGACCATAACCTTCTTTTATCCTTCATCTTCTACTTTTTTTTAAATAAATAAATTAAAATGAAACACAGAAAAAATCATAATTTTTACTTTAACAATGCATACATTCGTTTACGGAAGCTAACAGCATCACCATGTTATTCACACAATGAATAAACATGGTCTGTCCTTTTATCACGTGTTTATTCTGATTCTTCCTCGGGTGCTAAGGGGTGGGGGGCGGCTTTGATGTCAATTGCTCATCCTTTCTATTTCCTTTAGGGCACTGATCCTAATTATAGAACAATAGTATTGGGCATAATATCTAAGTTACAACTATTTGTTTTTAGCTGCCAGTGAGAAGCAGCCTTTTTATGATCCTACCACAGAATCCAGCTTGGAAAAACCACAAACTCACCATGGTAAATAAAACATTTTTATTTTCATTATAAAATTAACATTCCCCATGTTTAGGTAAAGAGAGGTAGGAATGTGCTCAAATGCGGTTCATAAATATTTTTCACAAATTTCAAATGAGTGGTTCGATTTTAAATTGTACAATTCACTATAATAATTTGTTGCCTCAAAAATGATTTATAATTTCAGTTTGTCTATGTTATAGAGTGAGCTCTGATGGCAGGGGGAGGCAGATATTGTTTCCCTGTTGGTAGGCCATGATCTGACTGCCCAATATACAACAGGCAACAGGGAAAGCCCAGTGGTGTTCGCTGTTTCCTCTCATTAGATAACACATTAGGAAAGGTCCCTTTTTTCTTGATCAACATTTTCTAGCTCATAAATATTTTGACCAATATGAATGTGGTTGGTGATGAGGATGCAATCTGCTGCAGCCCATTAAAAGCAAAACTTGTGTCTGAGCTTTGTGAGTCACCAACCCATAAACATGAATCAGAAATTAATGCTTTGTACCCTTTACGTTTACATCAAGTGAAAATACATAATATTATATAATTATTTGGTATATTAAAATAATTAGTGCTGTATGAAAAGAGGGCTGCATAACAAGTAAAACAAGTAAAAAGTCTGGTGGTTAGATTGTGTTTCTGTGTTTTACATTGGGTATTGGAATTGACATGCTTGTGATATCATAAGTGATAGAATTTGGTCTCCTCAGTAAAAATGTGCACCTTTTAGGTCTGCCTTCGATTCTGCCAACAAAGTCATCTTTGTCTCCACCAAGCGTAACAACAAAGAGAACTTCTGTCACTGTAGCACAAACAAGTTCCACACCGGGTAATGCAGTTGTTGATAACTATGAACGTGTAGAATGCTTTCAGCTATCACATGCAAATCCATTGCTTTCACTTCACCGGGTCTTTGTGCATACAGTTGCTTTCACTTGCCCTAATATGAAAATATAGTACTTTTGTTATTGATTCCAACTCTTGATGGAAAATCATTAGCAGCCTAATTTCATGCACATAGACTCCTGCAGCTTTGTCCATAATGTCCGTATTTGTATAATTTTTGGTAATCAGTCGTCACCCTTTATAAATCTGCTTCTCTTTGGCTGCCTAATTAATTCATGTTCATATTATTGATACGTATTAATTTTTTAACTTAATTTCAGTTTTTATAGCTTCAAGAGATAAATAGGTTTACACTCAAGACACTGTAGACATCACAGAAACACCAGAAACTGCAGCTAGAGAATTTTATTTATTTGTATTTAACCGCATTCTTTTTACCATTTAAGCAACATTTTTTTTTTTTTAAAGTAGGTGTTTGAGCTCATTGTTTGCAAAAATCCACTTCTGGGGAGAATGAGGATTTACAGTAACTTTGTTTCCAATTCATGAAAATGCACAAATAGACAAAAACACAGATTTCCACTTATAGCTTCTCTATGTTGTGGTTTTCGTTTTTCAAAAGCAAGAAGCTCTTGTAATTGAAAGAAATGATGACCCTTACTGTACTATCACATTACTGATGAAGAAAGGCAGATCCACTCTGTGTTTCAGTGTCAATATTCTACTGAATTAATGCTGCTCTCAAAACAGTTGCCGTAATGGAGTGGTATAGTGTTCCTGCTAATGCTGAAAAGTAATTATATCCACATGAGATAATTTAATAGACCATGTTATGCTACTACATGTTTACAGACATGTTCTGTACCCGACGTGTGGTTCTTTGGATTAAAAAAATAATAATATATTCTTCACTTTCTTAAGAATTTATTGGGTAACATTTAGCTGAACAATTGTGCAAGACATGTGGGCAAACATTTACTGGATGACGCTAAGTTGGAAGGCACGTTATGGGCCATTCAAATAACGAAAATAATGGGCCATTCATAATAGATGCTGAATGGACCATAAAGTGCCTTATGACTTAGCACTGCTTAGTAAAAATGGCCCATTATGTAATAGCACTGTAACACTACTATCACTATACATTTTATAGGAGTTGTGTCATAATCTCAAGAGCAGCAACTACAATTCTAATTATTTCTTTTAGCAAGTGAAAGACAGACTATTCACAAGTCGCAGGCAATGACCAGCCCTCAAAGTACATCTGGTAACTCATTTATTTTAGATTTTCAATCATCTTGAGAGTATGTTTGTTCTAAATATATGTGGGATATTTATAAAAAATATATTACATGTGTCCTGAAAATGAAGGAGGCCAGTTTGTCTTTAAACTAAAAAACAATTAATTGATATGAGTTAGATGCACGTATACAGTAGATATATTGATGATGTATTATGTAAAGTCTAAGTACTTTCAATATCAGTTTACGTCATCATATTCAGTAATAGATTTTTCAACAGGGATGCTCCCAGTATCCACAGATATGCCAGAATTGAGCTCTTTCATACCTCTTGAACAGCAAAGGACCACATTGGGTAAAGGCACCTTCTGTATTCATGTATGAACATCAGATTAGAAGTGTGCTGCTGCCTTTGTTTGATTTTGTTAATCTGCAATATTCATCCCAACTCATGTGCAGCATCTATAGAGGATAGAAAGGTCTGAAGAAACCGTCTGTTTCAGCACTAGCGTGAGCTTCTGACAGTGACATGTTTGGGGTGTAATCTTAGTAATTGGTCACTAAACAACATCAGACAACAATAAGCATTTGAAAAAATATGTTCAAAGTAAGTTTGCAAACAACTTTTAATGAAATGATGGAGGATTTCATTTAATTTCTGTGCTTCCTTTTGTGTGATGTTACTGTGTGTTGAGAAGGACCATACCCTTCTTTTATCCTTCATCTTCTGCTTGATCAGGAGATTTAAGGACTAGCGTGTGTATAGATATGATGAGGTCATTAAGAGGGCCATGGGGCCCATGCTTACACAAAACAATTAATAACTAGTCAACATTTCAGGGTTCCTCTTGCACAGAAAAAAATGAATCCTTTGTTAAATGAAACAAAAAAATCATAATTTTTCCTTTAACAATGAATACATTAGTTTAAGGAAGCTAACTGCATCCACAAGTTATTCACATAATGAATAAACATGGACTGCCCTTTTAGCACATTATTCTGATTCTTCCATGTGTGCTAGGGGGGTGTTGCTTTCATGCCAATTGATCATCCTTTCTATTACCTTTAGGGCACTGACCCTTATCATAGAACAATAATCATGGGCATAATATCTAAGTTACAACTATTTGTTTTTAGCTGCCAGTGAGAAGCAGCCTTTTTCTGCTCCTACCACAGAATCCAGCTTGGAAAAAGATCAAACTCACCATGGTAAATCATGTTTTTTTTTATTTTCATTTTAAAATTAACATTCCTCATGATTAGGTAAAGAGACGTAGGAATGTGCTCAAATGTGTTTGATTCACACATATTTTTCTTTTTTAAATGATTAGTTGTATATTATATTGTACAATTTGCTGTCTCAACAAAGTATTTATAATTTCAGTTTGTCTATGTTATAGAGTGAGCTCTGATGGCAGATGGGAGGCAGATATGTTTTCCCTGTTGGTAGGCCATGATCTGACTGCCCAATATACAACAGGCAATAAATATTTTTGACAAATATGAATGTGGTTGGTGATGAGGATGCAATTTGCTGCAATCCATCAAAAGCAAATCTCGTGCTTGAACTCTGTGAATCACCAACCCATAAACATAGATCAGAAATGAATAATTTCCAACCTTTACATCAAGTGAGACTACATAACATTACGTAATTCTTGGTTTTATTGCAATAATGAGCGTAGTCAGAAAAGAGAGCTGTATAACAAGTAAAAAGTCCAAAGGGGTTAGATTGTGTTTGTGTGTTGTGTCATTGGTTATTAGAATTGAGAAGCTTGTGATCATAAGTGATTGAGTTTGGTCTGCATCACCTCAGTAAAAATGTGCACCTTTTAGGTCTGCCTTCGATTCTGCCAACAAAGTCACCTTTGTCTCCTCCAAGCGTAACAACAAAGAGAACTTCTGTCACTGTAGCAGAAACAAGTTCCACACCGGGTAATGCAGTTGCTTGATAACTATGTACTTGTAGAATGCTTTCAGCTATCACATGCAAATCCATTGCTTTCACTTCAACGGGTCTTTGTGCATATAGTTGCTTTCATTTGTTTTTTTACGTGAAAACGTAGAAGTACTTTTGTTATTTATCATTTCCAACTCTTAATGATAAATTATTAGCAAGCTTTGATTTCAGCACATTCTACCGTATGTCAAATTCTTTACCTGCAGATTTCTCCATAATACTGTAAATGTCTGAAATTCATCCATGGCATATTTTTTTTATCTTCAGTAATCAACGTTCACCCTTCTTAGACCTGCTTCTCTTTGGCTGCCTAGTAAAACCATGCTCTTATTAGTGCTATTAAGTAATCGCCGAGTTGTCATTTAACTTCAATTCTGTTTTCCTAGCTGCAAGAGAAAAAGAAATGTACACTCAAGAATCTATAGACATCACAGAAAAGCCAGAAACTGCAGCTGGTGAATTTAATTTATTTATTTTTATTTATGCGTATTCTATTTTCCATTCAAGCAAAAATAGGTTTTTGTGTTAATTTTTGCTAAACCCCATTTGAGAAGACAACGAGGAGTTACCATGACTTTGTGTCCTACTCAGAAAAATCCTCCCTTTATGGCTTCTCTAAGTCTGTGGTTTCAATTTGCAAGAAGAATAAACTCTAACAATGCAAAAGAAAGTTTGTTCCACTCACTGTTTCCATAGCAATATACACTGGCGACACGTTTTATTGAAGCACGGCTAGCACCGCAAGCCGGGGGATGCCCCGGCGTGCTAGCCGCACTCCCTCAGCGCGTCATCGGGTGCCTGCGCCCCCTGCACGCGCGTCCAGGGTTCCCCGAGGGAGCCCTGGTGTCCCGCGATGTGGGGGATGGCGGCAGAGGGTTCCGGGGGACCCGGCGGACCCGGCAGCGGGAAGGAGAAAGCCCCGATCGGAGGGCGCTCCTCCGCTGCGTGCCCGGCACCCTCCGGCGCACGCCAGGTTACTGCTGCGGCCGAGAACGGGCAAATGCTCGAATAAACTCGGCCGCAGCAGTACACTTGATGAATCGATTCTAGGATCGAAATGTTTGAGTGATGTACTGTACTTTTAATTCTAATGCCCAACGGTATTTCTTGCCACAAGAAAGATGAATTAAACATACAGTGTTGTGCTACTCGACTTGGGTTCTTTGTTGTAACTACTGTATCTTTGCAAAAAATGTCGTTCAGTATATTTACAATGTGAAGTGTTCACAGACATGCGCCCAAATTATGCTTCAAGAAAAGTATACAGTATATATTCTTATATTCTTTACTTTTTTGAGACGTTACTGTATAAGGAAAAAGTCAGCCGACCAATTGTGCAGGACATATTGACACACAAAACAATAGCATTTGACGGCAGATAAGAACCTAATCCGCCCATTTTCCATTCTGCTGTAAACCTGTGGACCCTATTTGATCCTCATCTTTCTTTTCAATTTAGGACAGCCTTATGTCTATCCCAAGTATTTTTTTAATTCCCTTACTGTTTAATCCTCTACCACATATGCACGAAACCACCATCTTTTTACTTCCTCCCATTTGCCCCGACTCTGCCACCCTCCAGCTTCAGAGAATGGCCTCATGCTCTAGCACTTCTCTTTCTTTGGAATATGTTTCCCCCCTCCTGTACTTTGTTGAAATCCTTTATGTATTTAAAAGTTTCAACCAAATCCCCCCGCTCCCTCGTCTCCTCTAACCTTGTACATAATAAGGTTATTTGGTCTTTCCTAGTACAGATGTAGCCAGACTTGGATTTGTTCTGCCGGGGTAGCCAGGGAAACCAAAGCATGTTTTCCCCTGGCAACGGGGATCCTCACTGCGGGTGGTCCCATTTGGAAAAATGGACCACAGGCAGTGATACAGGGGGAAGTCACGGCTCTCACGTTTACTGTAGGTTAAATGAGGAGGAGGTGGAGCTGCAGATTTCTCAATTAAACTTTTTTACTTATGTCACTGAAACCCCACCTTTTTGTTTATTGAAGGAGAAATCCCCTCCCTCACCCACCCTCCTCAACACCCATGATCTCCCCTACAATCACCCCTTCATAAACCTTCCCAAAGTCTCTCTAAAGCTCCACTGTCAGACCCATCCCCATGCCACCGACAAGACCAAATCCAGAGATCTGACCCCAACCTCTGCCTACCAACCAAGCAGACTCTCAATACATCTAACCCATAACCTGACCTCCAGTGAAGTTACCTGCTGGAAATCTCCCTCAAAGTTCAATAGGAAGCAGCAACATCATCAGTTGTGGCTTCTCATTGGATGGCAATTTAAATCCCGTCTAAAATCTAGGCAGAAATAGCAGCAACTTCACCAGTAAATATGTCAGGAACTGGGGGGGACCCCGTTCCTATTTTGTAAAAATATGTTGTTTAGTTAGGCTGGATTGTAAATATACAACACCTGTTACCATGTCACTGCATTTTTTTTAAACTTTTTTTTAAATATGAGACTTTTCCCATTTTTCCTTAATACTAATGTTTGGGGAATGAAGATACCAACAAAATGCAATATACTGGTATTTAGACTATGGTAGAATACTGCATCAGCTGGCGAAGAATAATCCGAGCTAAACATATACACATCTTTATTTCCTCGTGTCAAATGGTCTGATATGACACAACCTCTACTTTTCAGCTACAGAGTAGCGAAACATATACATATATTAAAAAATTAACTTTATATATATACTTCGTTAAGTTATGGTGGGTATAAAAAAGTGACATAAACCCTTCACTGCAAAGCATATAGCAAATGGAAATATTACGGTATGCTCATTTGCATGTCTTAGACAGGTCTGCAACCCCGCCTTTCACCATTATCACCCAGCACACAGCACTTCCACTGCAGCAAGGGATTCTGGGAAATGACATGCAAATGAGCACACAGTGCCACTTTTTGCTTCAAAACCATTTTTAACCTGGTTCCCTATAGGCTTAAGCGTGCTGCATGGTCACAGCTTTGAGCACAGCCAGGGTTAAGATGCATAGCCAGCAATCCCACCCACAGACAGTCGTTTCAACCTTTATGGGTCTCATCAGTGTGGGGTTGGTTATACGGCTATGCAAAAATGAAAAATGAGCATACAGTAATATTTCCATTTGCTATATATATATATATTTTTTTATATATATACTGATTTGATACATTTGAATAATATACTAATGGTAATATATATTTGTCACTTGAATAGTAGTATTTGAACATTATTTTACAACGCAAACTCACTATTCCACCATTAATCAACTAACTCTATGTTTTTTTCCAGCAACTACCAACCAAACTATCACAGCCAAATACAGTACTCTACCCTTTCAAACCCTTACAAAAAAAAAAAAAAAACACTGGTGATGCTCGTTTTTCACCGAGTAGTCATTAGTGCTTTTATTACCACTGCACTTTTTGTCACCATTTACTAATTCACCAATATCTTTCTGCTTCAAGGCCCAAGATTCCATTAATCATACATCTGGGGAAGTGTCACGGCTTGTCTATTAAACACTATTATTATTGTAGCACTGTACTGCTTTCTTCTGCACCTATGACCACAGCTTTGCTCTTTCTGTTGTAGAAAAAGATCTAACGGATAGAACCTCAGAAGTGCGCTAAATTAGGAGAAATAATGTTACCTTACCAAATGAGGTAACAGGTGTTATTTTTCCTTCTTTTAATGGGGGATTGTTAAAGCGAATCATTTGCATAAATAAGGTCCATTAGCAAAACTACCATCCTTATTTACCTGTGTTTTCAACTACAGTACACTACATATGCGCATTGGACAACCTTTAAGGCACGTTATTAAGGCAGCGCTACTAACAGAGATTGTCATGTGTTATCAAATAATGCAAATCTTGTTATAATAATGAGAAAGGTATCCTTTTTACACGTATTACATTTTTTCCTTAATGACATGGTATATAATGTAATAATGACTGTATAACGTACAGTATGGATGTACAATTGCATATTCATTTATATTAATGTACAATTTAAATAAATTAAGGAAGGACATCCTTAATAAAAATGAAATATTAATTTATATTGTCTGAGATATGTATGGATATACATTATTGTACACCCATACTTTGTGCAGTCATTATTACATTATATATCATATTAGTTCACATAAAAATATCACTTTAATCACTAACAACTATAATATAGTTTGATGTGTTTCAGACATGTATAGGATCCCTAATATACTGTATATATCTTTGTATGACACAGGTAACTTTTTGTAATGAAAGAGTTAGGTCCTATACTCATTACATTGCTTTTAGACTATTCCAAGAAACAACTCAATGATAATCAGAGTCTGGGTGTGAGTAAGGGCAGCTTTTGGAAGGCGCTAAAGGAGCATCTCCGTCATTAGGTAAACTGCTCATTACCATATGATTTGCATATGAGTAAGCCAAGCGTCCGTTAAAAATGTGTCAATCAGTTATTGTTAAGGAAAGTGCCAGGACACCGTTGCGCTCGGCACCTTTGGGGAGACGCATTATGCATATCGATATGTTAAATTGAAAAAAATGGAACATTAAAAATTAGCGATCTTCTGAGGATCTAGTCCTAAGTGAGAAACGAGAACTTGCATGTGCTACAAAACATTGCACAATTGAAAACATTGGGGGTGATATATCAAGGTAAATTTAGAGCAAAATATATGGCAAATTGCGTAGTTTTCATCTCTTTGGTCAATATATCCATTTGTTTGTGCCATATACATCAGCTTGCAATTTGGGGATGGTCAATGGCAGAAGTTAGGGAGGAGTTTCATGATGCACAGATTTTTTCTCTTTTATTTGCCTAAACAAATCCAGTACCAGGTCTGAGTGGCATAAACGTTCCAAGCTAAAAATATGCATCAAATGTAGGAAACACTTCCCACATTTGAGGAAAAAGCCAACAGAAAAGGGAGCAATGTGTCAAAACAAACATCTAGTTGTACATTCTTTACGTTGATACATCACACCGCCCAATGAGTTCAAAATAGGCATCTTTTCTCATAACAACCTCTAGCATGTGTGTCCGACGAACACCTCTAGGATTTTGTTTATTTTTTGATCTTGGAACCTCTTTTTCAGCTTTCACTGGAAGTCAACTCATTGTTACCATACCACAAGACATTACTTTGACCATACCTGTGCAATATTCTCTCTCTCTCTCTCTCTCTCTCTCTCTCTCTCTCTCTCTCTCTCTCTCTCTCTCTCTCTCTCCCTCTCCCTCTCCCTCTCCCTCTCCCTCTCCCTCTCCCTCTCCCTCTCCCTCTCCCTCCATTATTAGCATCTGATCAGTACATTTATTCAGAAACAATACTTCCTGGATATATGTAGGCCACAGTGTATCTTAATACATGTCCAATTATTGTGTTACTGCTGTTGAAAATGTGTATTTAAGTTTCAGATGTTCATCCCTTTTTATAGCTTGTTGTCTTGAATTATTGCCTTCCATTGCAGGTCCTGTACATCTTGTTCTAATCCACTGAACTATGACTTGCAGAGGAGCTGAGATTTGACATTTGAAGTTTATTTTTCCAGCAATCCATAACAATAATTCCCAATATAGCACCAGCAGCTGTGGTGCTGATTGTCTTACCAGTGATTGTCTTACCAAAGGCAGTGAAGCATATCAGTGTTTCAAATTCTAAAGGGGCTACCCATTATACTGCGTAAATGCAGGCTGGGGCACTATAGCACAAAAACTCCCATTATTGTCATTGGCGTTTAAGTGCGTTAGTGCCCCGATCAGAACTATCACAGTTTAATGAAGAACCCCCAAAGTGTAATTGTTTTGCTTTATAGATTTCTATAACTATCTAGCCTAACCTTCAGTTGTAAAGACAGATTGCCATAAAGGAATGCTGCAGAATATAATAATAATAATGTCCATCATTTTTGGAGCAGCTACAGTGTAACGATAAAGTATTTAAAATAATACTCTGCAATGATAGAAACATTTTTGGTTTTATTTCAGTGGGATATGGGTGACCATGTTTCATTCTTCCAATTTAACCATTTTCCGCATGACTGCCCCAAATAGCGGGCTGAAAATGACTGAATTACAATAAACTATACGTTTGAGGGATTCAAAAGTGGTTACATGGGCAATAAAAGGAGTTAGTAGAACAGACTCTTGATAGAAGTTTATAGCAATGAGTAACTTTAGACGGTAGTTTGATAAATGGTACAGCATACAGTATTTTATGTCTGGCTGCATTTTTTCATCACTCACACTGCAATGAAATCTCCAGCTTCTAATGGCACAAATGTACTCCACCTAAGAAATAACATTTTTGCATTTGACAGAACCATTTTTTTTTTGTACTGAACATTACTTGGCATTAACAACGTCTCCTTGAAACAGGCCCCATGATTCCATTGCCAATGGGATTTTATGAGTGAGAATACATCTGTGACCAGCTCGCCTCTACTGAGTCTTAACAGTGCAAAGTTTCTTTCCGCAGACTCAATCACTGCTGTTCCAGAGTGACTGATCCTCTCTTCATGCCACTGCTTCTTATTATTCCTGTCTAATCACTGCATTTTCCATCGTGCAATTTAACTGCAAACAAGTCGAGTATAACCTAGATTCTTTCTTTCAGTTCCAAAAGAAACGTCATCACTTCACTCAATACCTATTCCTAGTACAGAAGCACCACAAGCTGAACCTGGTAAAAGCATTATCTGTTTTACGCAAACGCCATTCGTATTTCGGCAACTGACCTTTTTTATCCCCCCTCTTTTCTAACAACTCTCATTTTTATTTGTTTATATTTTACCTCAGACAGCAGACAGCTTATTTCTGAAATAATTACAACTGAGGCACCTCACACCTATGAGCAAGAAAAAATAACTCTAGGTAATACCATGAATTAAATCAATACCCTTGCTAGTTTTTTACTCGATCTGTAATTAGTCGTTACTTCATGCTCCTTATGACCACACCTTTCTTCTGCCTGTTCATTATTTGTGGCTGAAAAATCATATCCTCTTTTTACTTATTATGCTAGCTTCTATTGTATTGTAAATAACCTGAAAGTATCACGTGTATGACGTGTTAACTAGTTTCCATTACAGCTCACACGTTACTGGAAGTTTCCATGCAATAGTGCAGCGCAATCTTTCTTGCTCGCGCATCCCCTCCTGCTTCCCTCCCTACTCACGCCCCCCCCCCTCCCTTACCTCCTCTCCGGCTCCCGGCGTCATACGAGGTCGCGGGGTCACGTGACATCACGTTGCCATGCCAACGTGACATCACATGACCCCACGGCGTCATTTGACGCTGCGTTGCAATGGTTACGCGGCCCCAAAGAGAAGGTAAGTGAAGTTGCAGAGGCCTCACGCGATCCCCCGCCATTAATTTAAATGCCTTGGGAGAAGAGCGCGGGGCCTCTGCAACTGCTGCGCCCCCCCCTGAATAATCTTGCGCCCCCCACTCTGCGCACCGCTGCAATAGTGCAGGGCCACCATCATTGGTTAATGAGTAACACCCTTGGGCACAGATGCACTCAGCTCAGTTAGGTTATTTAACCTAATGTTAACCTAAATTAACGTTAGGTTAATCATAACGCCTATCCACTGAAGCAAGTAACCCAACGTTAACCCTGTGCTACTCCTTAGAGGCAAAAGAGACATTCCCTCTAACATAGCATATCCATTCATGTTAGCACAGGGATTTAACCTGCCGTTATTTATAATAGTCCTATTCTACTGGAGTCCCAAGAGCAATATATATAAGCTGAAACCCACCTTGAAACAACTTGGGGAGAGACAAAAGTGCTCAAAAAGCTGCGCACCTGAGATACTGTACCTGAGAGATATGCTCATTGCAGTCAGTAAAATATACTTTGCATATCCTATTAGCATATCTCCCAGGTATCTCAGGTGTGCTGCTTTGCTCTCTCTCTCTCTCTTGCTCTCCTCCAGCAAAACCCTATGTTAATGAGTTCAACGGTGGCTGTTATTTTTGCATATAATTTGCTTAGTAGATACTTGTTAAACTCTGGAAAAATAAGGTTTGTTGCCTATCTAGGTAACCTGACATTATCTGCACTGATTTAACAGAGCTTAGTGCATCTGGCTCTTGGTATTGAGTTAATTCTCCTTCATTGCTGAACAGTGCCATACTGTAGTTTATTTACTGTAACACCAAATCTCAAAGTAGTCATTGTAAGCATTTGTTCACAGTGTCCAGTGATACTCCGTTTATTCCAAAGCTTGCAACAACACCCAGGCCAGAAACAGAACCAGAGACCACAGCTGGTAATGACATTTGTATTATACTGTCCTGTATGTGCTTGCCTGAGAGAATACGTAGAATTTGCTGGAGAAAGAACAGCTCTTGTTATTTCATCTCTTCTCAGTGTACTTTTTCAGACGCTTGGAAGGCTTTAATGAAAGACAAGATGAATAATATGTACACACTGTGAGATTCATTTCTTAATGCGCTACAAACAAAAACATTTTTACTTTTTCAAGCCTAAATGAATATCCATGAGGCATTATGAGCCACCAAATGTTACAAGGCTTTTCTTTCTTGAAACAAATCTTCCAGTTTTCTTTGAAAACAAAGTGGTGGCCTTTCCCAAAGACATGCCTCAGATGTGGCTCTCTCCCCACGTTATGACGAAAGGTTTTTGTGATCTTTGCTCTTGGTATTCTGCAGAGGTTTAGCCCACTCACACCCTCCGCACCAGGGCTCCCCACATTTAATCCTCGACAGCAAACCACATGCTAGGTGTTCATCCTTTCTCTAATTATCACTTAATGAACCGATTGACCAAGTTCTAATTAGCACTGTGGCAACTTGTTTAGATATGTGTTGCTCTGAAAACCTGGCCACTTCATATGTCGCAAGGGCAGAACTTTGAGAACCCAACGAACACACGATCTGCATTCTTCTTTATCACACAGACCTGGCAATACAAGTAAATGCAGAGACATGCATGAAACATTGCAAGAGGCCATAGAAGATAAATACAACAAAGTTGTAAAACCGACCCAGTAACTGACACAACTGTCCCGTTTCAGCCTAATTACCTGAGTTATTAGTTTTCTTGACAAAAAAACATATACATGGGGCAATGTTAAGCTACAGATCTCTAGCCACTTTTTACACGTTTTCAGTTGGTTTGAATACCTTAAGTTAACTGGGAGCACAGCAAGAATTTTGAAGGGTAATGATCTATTTTATGCTTAAGTAATTCAGAGGACTGCTACAAAGTAGAAGCACATTACAATCTGGCCTACAGTATGTTTTATACCCTGCTTATGTTTGAAATATCTATTGCATGGATTCTGCCTGTTCCAAAGAAACTTCTGTTTGAAACTTCTGAACTTGGAACAACTATTCCCTCATTGTGGTGGCATACATATTTCTAGTAATGCCCCAGAACACTACTTTATGAACATAAAGTGTTCCACATATTATTTTTTTTTTTTTTTTTTTTTTTTAACTGCAGCATATCGGACAACTTCACTCTCATTTACAACTAATACTCCAACTTCTAAACGGACAGAGTCTACACTGGGTAACATATATTTATTTTTATTTAGCTTGTTTACCTTATAAAGGAAAACACTTTCAATGCCCAAAACATTTCTGTCATGTCGGAAAAAC
Source organism: Ascaphus truei (assembly GCF_040206685.1). Lineage (NCBI taxonomy): Eukaryota > Metazoa > Chordata > Amphibia > Anura > Ascaphidae > Ascaphus > Ascaphus truei. The sequence continues at coordinate 222,900,291 of NC_134485.1, forward strand.
TGCAATGCATTGCTTTGGCACCCAAATCGCTCAGCTTTCAATGGCTACATTATCCAAAGAAAATACAACAGAGTATACATTATATGTTTGTATATATATACAGTTAGGTCCGGAAATAATTGGACACTGATACAAGTTTTGTTATTTTGGCTGTGTAACAAAATAAATTTAAGTTACAGTTAAATAATGAATATGGGCTTAAAGTGCAGTCTATCAGCTTTAATTTGAGGGTATTCACATCCAAATTGGAAGAAGGGTTTAGGAATTACATCTCTTTAATATGTAGCCCCCTTTTTTTCAAGGGACCAAAAGTAATTGGACAATTGACTCAAAAGCTGTTTCATGGACAGGTGTGGGCTATTCCTTCGTTATTTTAGCATCAATTAAGCAGGTAAAAGGTCTGGAGTTGATTCCAGGTGTGGCATTTACATTTAGAAGCTTTTGCTGCGAACCCACAACATGCGGTCAAAGGAGCTCTCAATGCAAGTGAAACAAGGCAGCCTTAGGCTAAAAAAAAAAGAAAATCCATCAGAAAGATAGCAGGAACATTAGGAGTGGCCAAATCAACAGTTTGGTACATTCTGAGAAAAAAAAGAACGCACTGGTGAGCTCTGCAACACAAAAAGGCCTGGACGTCCACGGAAGACAATAGTGGTGGATGATTGTAGGATCCTTTCAATGGTAAAGAAAAACCCCTTCACAACATCCAGCCAAGTGAAGAACACTCTCCAGGAGGTAGGCATATCATTATCCAAGTCTACCATAAAGAGATGACGTCACAAGAGCAAATACAGAGGGTTCACCACAAGGTGCAAACCATTCATAGCCTCAAGAATAAAAAGACCCGATTAGACTTTGGCAAACAATATTTAAAAAAGCCCGCCCAGTTCAGGAACGGCTTTCTTTGGACAGATGAAACTAAGAACAACCTGTACCAGAATGATGGGAAGAAAAAAGTAGGAGGAGAAGGCTTGGAACGGCTCATGATCCGAAGCATACCACATCATCTGTAAAACACGGTGGAGGCAGTGTGATGGCATGGGCATGCATGGCTTACAATGGCACTGGGTCACTAGTGTTTATTGATGATGTGACAGAAGCAGCAGGATGAATTCTGAAGTGTATAGAGATATATTGTCTGCTCAGATTCAGCCAAATTCAGCGAAGTTGATTGGATGGCGCTTCACTTTACAGTTGGACAATGACCCAAAACATATTGCGGAAGCAACCCAGGAGTTTTTTAAGGCAAAGAAGTGGAATATTCTGCAATGGCCGAGCCAATCACCTGATCTCAACCCGATCGAGCATGCATTTCACTTGCTGAAGACAAAACTTAAGGCAGAAAGACCCACGAACAAACAACAACTGAAGACAGCTGCAGTAAAGGCCTAGCAAAGCATCACAAAGGAGGAAACCCAGCGTTTGGTGATGTCCACGCATTCCAGACTTCAAGCAGTCATTGCCTGCAAAGGATTCTCGACAAAGTAATAAAAATTAACATTTTATTTATGATTGTGTTAATTTGTCCAATTACATTTGAGCCCCTGAAATAAGGGGACTGTGTATGAAAATGGTTGCAATTCCTAAACGTTTCATACGATATTTTTGTTCAACCCCTTGAATTAAAGCTGAAAGTCTTCACTTCTATTGCATCTCGGTTGTTTCATTTAAAATCCATGGTGGTGGCGTACAGAGCCAAAATTATGAAAATTGTGTCGTGTCCAATTATTTCCGGACCTAACTTTACATATTTCTAGTAATGCCCCAGAACACCACTTTATGAACATAAAGTGTTCCATATATTTATTTATTTATTTATTTTTTAACTGCAGCATATCGGACAACTTCACTCTCATTTACAACTAATACTCCAACCTCTAAACGGACAGAGTCTACACTGGGTAACATGTATTTCTTTTTATTTAGCTTTTTTACCTTATAAAGGAAAACTCTTTCAATGCCCAAAAGATTTCTGTCATGTCGGAAAACTGCAATGCATTGCTTTTGGCACCCAAATCTCTCAGCTTTCAATGGCTACATTATCCAAAGAAAATACAACAGCGTATACATTATTGTTTTTAATATATATATATATATATATATATATATATATATATATATATATATATATATATGTTTGTGCAGTATAGATCCTTATTTATTCTTTACTTGTGCTTCAATAGAGCATAATATGTAGGAAAGAGTCATAATATTCATATATGCTAAAAATGCTTCCACCGCATACTTCTTTATCACATCATAGCACCATGGCAGTTTTCTTGTTACCAACTAGTAGATGATGACTTTTCAGAAATGTGGAGCATTTGCCTATTTGTTCATATTGTTACATGTACAGTATGTGAAGTAGGAAATTCCTAATCACCATCATAAATTGCAACCTTCAGAGCAGTGTTTCTCAACCAGAGGGCCATGGCACCATGGGCTGCCATGACCCTCTGCCAAGGGTGCTGCGGCCTCCAGAGGAAACAAGCTCAGCTGCCTCATCCCGGGCTGTCTGGAGATGGGAGAGGCTGTGATACGCTCTGCTTGATCACTTCTCAGCCCGGTACAGAGGAGAGAGAGGAAAGGTGGATCACAGCTTCCTCGCCGTTAATGTGGAGTGTACAATAGAGAAAGGGAATGAGTGTGCACTGTGACAGTGGTGGGGTGAAGGTGGACTGTGCTGAGAAAAAGGGTGAGTGTGTAAGAAGCGAGTAAGTGAGGTGGGTTTGTGCGTGTGAGGAGTGTGAGAGTGCTTCAAGTGAGTGGGAAAAGTTGCCTGCAGTCTGAAGAGCTCCCCGAGATTTTACAAATCATCCAGCAGTGCCGGTGCTCAGAGGATGAGATCCACTGATCTAGTTACTACTTTGTGGAATTTCCACTGGCCACGTTTGCATTTGTTTTAAATGTTCTTCAGGACAATACAGACAACAAGTTTTTATAGGCAATATTTTTACTTACTCTGTATCGCATATAGTATACGTTGGTAAAACCAGAAACTTTGAGCAGTGATGCTCTTGTACCAAATAATGCTTATCAATAATAATGGACGCTGAGCACGGAATACTGAGGTAAAGATCAGGAATCAAACCAAAAGCATGACGTTTTGCTTTCTGCATAAAAAAAATGAGAGGGAGGGCAAAATACCATCTACAACTTTGTCATAAGAGTATTGGGAAATATATGACCTTATGTTTCTAACCAACTCATGTGAATCTCCACTACTGCACCTCAGAGAGGACATGAGCGACATGGAGTAGAGTAAAAAGCCATAATAGGTGAAGAGAAAGGGGTGAGAGCGGGCGAGAGAATGAATGAAGCAGGAGATACGTAAGGATACCATATAATGGAGAAAGTTTAATGGAGAAAAGGACAGATACATAGAATAATTATTTTGATTTCTTTTGTTCATGGAAAGCCACATAGAGCACGTTATATTTTGTGGAGTTATCTTGTTACTTTTTGGAGGATTAAGCTGCTTCCCACTAGGACCATTTTCCTTCTCGGTGTATCCTAATACTCTTTGTTGTTTGACAACAATTGTTAATATTCCCATTTCTGCAAAGGCAAAAGAAATGGACTCCTTTTCATGAGGTTATAGAGAAATGGTGACCGTTTCAGTACATTTTCAATCCTGAAAGATAGTATAATACGAACGTTTTCTACGTCACTTTAACGTGCTTTACAACATCTTTCCTGGATTCACGTAAAATGCTTTAGAGAAGCTAAATTGTTTGAAAATTGAATGCAGTTTAATATCTAGTAAAAGGTTTCTCATTTCCAAATAATGAGGTTTACTGACGTAGCTGCTATACAATCTCATACTTACTGTAGCAAATTAATATAATGTGCATGTTAATATTTCACTGCACGTCAACTAACAGAACAATCTCCATTAGTGTCTGTGTGCTGCACAGAATTCACTGGCAGGCATCGCCTATGTTCAATGTGGATGCAGAACCAAGCACACGCATGTTATTTAATAATACCCCTGTTATTTTACAGCTTCAAAGGAATCAAGACTATTTCCTACCCAATCTAAAACCTCACCCATGCCAGAAGCAACACAACCTACACCTGGTATAGTAATTATCATTATTCATTCAGATACAGGTCTCAAAGCACATTCCTAAGATCTTTAGTACGATGGCAAATAGACACTCGTGGCCTACATAAAGAATGCATGTATTATTGTAGCCTAACAGAAGGGACACTAAGGTAGAAAAAAGTCAAAGTTGTTTCAACAATAAGACAGTGAAAGAAAATGAAGTGTACTTCACTACTACTTCATAATAAAGGGCATTGTTTTCCTCAACATTATAGGACAGTTTAGATAACAAAAGGAAGCACACTGATGTGAAGTGACTGTATAATTAGTTCATATTTTGACAGCAAAAATCACGTCAGCTTGTATTTTATTTAGACAACTGTGAGACATTTGTCCCTTCGGACCATGTTTTGTGGCCACTGCATTGGTGTGTTTGCTTCTCATGTGTACACCTTTTCCTTCTGCTCCACTTCCTTTATCTGCTTTCTATTCTAGTTATCTAAAGAGCTACATTTCACTCATAGTTGCTTTCACCGTTACAACTAACGAATCATTTTATTCCATTCAGTTTTAAACGAGACCCCACAAGCACCTATTCATTTATTAGAAGAAACACCAGCGACCTTGGGTAAATAATCTTCTCTCTTAACTTTTGTATACTTTGGGAAGAGAACTAAACCATTTTATTTCCCCCTGTAGATTGTTTTATTCCTTAATGCAAACGTACTGACTTGTTCGCTCCAGAGAAGTATGCACTATATATAATGACTTTCCTTGGCTTCCTCTTTGTTTTGCAGAATGTTATCTTGTCTCGTGTTATTTCTTTGCCAGATCGTAATGTCACGGGGGATGATTTTGAATCAGTTTTGCATGGCTCAATTATTTCATTTCTCAATTTGAAAAGTGACTTAATCTTTCAAGTATTTCAACAGGGTTTAGTTTTAATTTACCATTCAGCTCTCACATTTTTCTTTCAGTTCCAAATGAAACACAAAAAGTATATCCAGGTCTCACAACAGAAAGTCCTTTCCCAAAACTAGGTAATTCGTTGTTTCTTTTTTTAATATATTTATATATATTTATTTATTTATTTTGATCAAAGAGCTTTTATGGAAGAAGTATTTGTCACACCAACTAAACCTTTTTCATTCATTAGAAAGTGTCAAGTCCACAGATGACTAATAGCATTGCTAATGCTATTGTTCTTTTTCATGCAGATCCTAAAACAACCCATCGAGTGCCCATTAACCTTATAAGACTTCATATTTTTGAGGATCCCAAAGTCACTTTGGGTAAACATGACCATTTGTTTTCTGGATGTATCTGAGTATTTGCTCATAAAGTAACACTATCATTTCTTAACTTGACGCTGAAGCTTGTTTTTTTTTTAATTCATTTTTTCCTTTTCTTGCTGTTACAAGTATATCAATATTATCTGTTCCCCTTCAGTACAACTAATCACTAGAGACTATCAGCCCCTGGACTATATTTGTTATTATCTCTGCCAATTTCATGCATAGCTTCGAGATAGATTTTACATCAAGGTTGCTCCGCTGTTTTGTTTTTCACCGTTGCTCTCCTTAAAGCCACAATAAGAAGTTATGATTCTTAGTCAGTGATCTTTTATTACTAGACTGTTCATGCCAGAAAGCGTTTGTTGGTACAGTACTCTTGAAAACACTATTGTTGAATTTAATAACAAAACATACATTTTAGTCAGTAGTTGTAATGCTAACCAGACTGCCATAAAAATGGTCATAAAGCACGTGACACTTATTTTTCAGACTGAATTCCAAAAACCTACTAAACACTGATTTTACATAGTAAGAATTGGAATTGAGCTATTTCCTACCATTGTAAATACCAATTCCTGCAAATAGAAATGTGTGTAAGAGTACATGCATTTGTTGATTGGATGTAAAGCCTGATCCAAGAGATCATGCACACTTTTCTCAGCCAGTAAAGAAGAGGCCTACAGTACATCATATCAGAGACTGTAGATAATAGTTTGGACTAAAATAAAAATGGTTGACTTCAGGTAACTATTAGAATATTTGAAGACCATTAAAACCTGATGGCAGCTTTTAGCAGATACTCTCCAAAGCAGTATAGAAGTTGGTTTTTAAGAAGTTTAAAAAAAATGTTTAAGATGTTTCATATCTACTGAACTAATGTAGGAAATGCCCAAAAGCTTGCCATTAAAATAACGTAGTTAGTCTAGTGCAAAGGTGTCACACAGCAGAACAGAACTATTGAGCCATTTCCTTTTGGTTAGCTGTAAGTCTTTGCCTATAGTAACAGATTGTGCATGGCTGTTATTACGGCACATATTTACTAAGCAGTGCTATACAGACACCTTCTGGGACCGGAAGCTCTCTTACTGCCCATTTACTTGATGTAAGTTTGAGTTGCAATATTAGCAGGAATTATTTGCTACTGCATCCATAATCTGTTTCAATAGTATAAAGTCTATAGACACTGCTAGCAACAGCCTGGCATCAAAACACTAATCCTGATGAATTCTGATCTCAGAGTTGCAACCGGGGAAAACAAATATTGAAGAAAGCTATGTTTATCTTTCAGTGCCAGATAGAACAGAAAAAGTTATTTCTCCTAAGCACAGAAAAACAACTGAAAGTCTACCTTCAACTGCTGGTAAATTACATACGTGATTCTTTTATTCATTGTAAAAATATTTTACACAAAACTGTTTCATTTTAATTCCTCTTCACTGCTTCCACCTATTCTTCACTATTCATTTATTCCGTACAGTTCCAATGACAACAAAACGAATGCCTATAAACCTTATTAGACTTCATATAATTGAGGATCCAACAGTTACAAGTGGTAAACTGAACTGCTTTTAATGGTCACTAATTGCTTCCTTTTTTGTTGCTGCTAGTATAAGCTGATCAATAACATTCTTATATCCCATCAGCGCTGAAGATAAATTGGCTGCAAGCTTTACATTTCTTCTTCTTCTTCTTCTGTGATTTTACCTTTACCTCCTGCAAGTTCCTTCTTTCAATCTGTGTCATTAAATGCCCTGCAATGATATCAAGAAGCTGGCACCTATGCTTCAAGTTTTTGCCCTGATGCATATCTCTGTTCTTCTTTATAACCTCTTCCAGAGAGCATGTGTTAAAAAAGCATGATGTTTATACCAGCCTTCTTTCCAATCTACATTTTTCTATTTATTTTTGGATCGGCGCATAAAAGACCCTTTTTTTTTTCTTCTTACTATTCTCTTGCAGCACAAGGATTGTAACATCTGTTCTTCTACTTATTTTCCAGCTCCGCGTGAGACGCCTCCAACCCCTAAACCAACTCAATCAAATAAAATGTCACGCTCAAAACCTGGTAATTGAGTTGTTATGTATGAATGTGTTTCTTTAAAAAAAAAAAATGTATTGCATTGTTCATGTGAAAGGAGAAAATAATGAAGAGAAATCCATTTAATTTAATTTAATGTTATCATGGCGCTCCCACTTTTTTAAGTTAGTGTTCTGCTTAGTTATTATTTAGTGATGGAATAGATTTGATTCTGTATTTGTTTGTGGTATTTGGTCTCTATCTGTCCTAAAAGGGTCATACTGTAAGTGAATCTCTAGTAATAACAGGACTTCACAAGTAGCTTTTAAGATACTTCTTGAAAAATACAGCAAAAAAGATTTACAACTTCTTCGGAATGTTGTATGGTATTTTTCCGAAAATGATCCAAATAACACCAGCACTTAAGCCACCTACTTATTCCATGTATTGCTTTCTTTTAAGAGCAGCGTTGTTAAAGATTCCTGACACTTTAACAGTTCTGAAGCCATAATGAGGGTAAGGTGGTATTTTTCAGAACTGGCAAATTGTAAAATGTCTTAAGTCTTTATACTGTATATCAGTGCCACTTTTCCAGGCCCCAGACGGATACCTTCAACAGTGTGTGTGCTTTTCTGTATTTTGGATAATGTATATAGTGAATAGTTTGTAGTAAGGTATAGGTGAACTCACTCGACTGCGATCAGCTGCCTCGAGTGCACGGAAATACAAATCACCCACTGCAGGGTGAGATGTCTGGCTTGTGCGTCCTCCAAGATGATGTGCCGTTCCTTCTTCATCGCGGAGGACAAACACAAGCCTGTGGTCAATAGTTTGACAGCAGCAAACAGATCATATATAATCCAGTTTTACTATGCTGAACATTTGTTTTGTTCTCCATCACAGCTCCAAAACCAACACAGAGGGTACCTATTAATGTCATTAGTCTTCAAATCTTTGGAGAACCGGAAGTGGCTTTGGGTAACATATATTCTTTCTGGCAAATCTGCTTATTTCCTTTCTATTGTGGCTCTTGAAGACTCCCGTGCTAGACATATAGATACTCACACAAGTCCCTGCTATCACAAGAATGCCCCTCGGCTTCTGCAGAGATATCTCCGCTGAAATTATGCCCGGTATACGATGTTTCCAAGTGACAAATCATTTGCCATATTGACTTGGGTTATGCCATAAAACATATTCTAGCACCAGAAGCTGTCTTTTTGGCAAAGCACAGCTTAGTAAATATGGGATATAGGAAAGCATGTTTGTTTTTACACTTTTTATGGCATTTTGTTTTAATCCAGATGCTATTTAAAACCCTAGAGCTTTCTGCTGATTTGCATTTTTCTCTTCTTGCATCAGACTCCTAGACATGAATTTACAGAAACATATACATCTCCTTTACAGTATGTACTGTGCTGACGTAAATCAGCACCCCACCTGCCTTTCTGCATTCTGCAAAAGCATATCATGGAAATACAGCACATGTCAATCTAAGAATGCTGATAAATACGTTTTGTTTAACTTTTTCACAGCTTTGAATAGTGAGGGTTGTTAAAGTTGTTATTTTTTTCAGTTCCAAACACAACACAAGCTCCTTCTCTGCCCAAAACAACCCAAAGAACTGAAAGTCCACCTTCTAAACCTGGTAATTAAGTTGATTTTAGTGGGTCAGGAGCAATTGTTGTCATATGAGTTGCTTGAATGTAATTTATGATTGGTAGTATACAATATAAATGTGTGTGGGTGTATATATACATACATATATACTATATATATATAATATATATACATATATATATATATATATATATATATATATATATATATATATAAACTATTTCTATGTGTGTGTGTATGTGTGTGTGTGTATATATATATGAACCAATTTCTACATGTTTGTATATATACAGCCAGTATACTGTATGTTACTCTAATGTTCTCGCTACTCCTATCCAGTACCTGTCTAAGAATTGGTCACCTAGCCTCCCAAGTTTCTTTTCTTCAGTCTATTCAATGGTTCACAGTTTTTATAAAGCTGCTGCTGTTTCTGCCCCAATTGTGCTCTAGTTTTACAGGCGGAAGATTTTGACAATAGACTCCAAAATATTGCTGCTAGAATCCCTTCCCGATTTCTCGTATCCGTCTCTGATGCTCCCTTAAATATCTTCCCAATACATTCTGGGTTAATTACAGTATTCTTCTCCTCATGTATTAGGCAAGAGGTGGGCAACTCCAGTCCCCAAGGGCCAGCAACACTTCAGTCTTTCATAATGTTCCTGCTTCAGCACAGATGGTTCAATCAGTGGCTCAGTCGAAACAGGGACTGATTAAGCCATCTTTGCTGATGCAGGGATATCATGAAAACCAATCCGGTTAATGGCCCTTAAGGGCTGGAGTTGCCCATCCCTGTGTTACGCTGTACACTTTTCTGCCCCTCTTTTCACCTCAGCTCTCCTCTACCACTGACCTCTTCTAACCTTTTCTACTCTCTCTTCAACTTTGTATCATTTCTGTTCCATGATTGTACTTTTCTTGCAAGATTTTCCTCTTGCTGTGCTGTACCACTCAAGATAAGTGGAGATCTACAAAGATAAGTTATTCACATACAATTCTTGCTATTTTATAGCCTTTAAATATATATTTTCAGCATAGCAATACTATTCACTGCAATGAATCCCATTATCAAGACAGCATTACTAACAATCTTCATCCTTCCGTTTATACTGACAAGTAAAATACAGCCAGCCTGTTATTTTACACAGTGCAATAATACTGTGACTTTGTCTTCTCTGTTGTAAGGTATCCCTTTTTTTTCTCTGCATATGTCTCAACTTGAACCCCTAAAAAAACCTTTGAAAGAGAACTCGTGTTGATTTCATCTTTACATTCATACCTCGCTTTCAATTTAAAAAAGCCAGTTTTCGCTAAAAATCGTATTTTATTTTTTTTTAGTTCCTAATGTGACGCAAAAGGTTTCACCCCACAAAACAAAAAAACCCCAACCGACTGCTCGCCCACGTGCAAAACCCGGTAATGGACACATATATATTTGTTTTTTTTATTACAACATTTTAAAGAAGTACTGCTGTTGTAGGTCGGAGGAGAAGAATTGCCAAACGTATTCAAGTGCTATGTGAAAATATTGGCGCCATGTTCTCAAACCAACGTTCTGCTTCGGAAAGTAGATTTCAGGGCCAGAAGCGAAAATATTTTGGTCAATTTTACTGAATTTGTTCATTCTCCCTATAAAAGGGTCTTATTCAAAAACTGCTGGATTTAAGGATATTCTGAAATGTACTGGTATAATTACACGGGGGAGGTAAAGGACATGTAAACTAGTTTAAATAGTGGGCAGCTATTAAGAAAATCATTCACGTTAATCAGGGCTTTACAGCAATAAATATCAAATTCTTGCAAAATCTTTAATACTTGACTGGATATAGGTATAGAATAGGGGTGACCAACTCCAATCCTCAAGGGCCACCCACCAACAGGTCACATTTTCAGGATATCCCTGCTACAGCACAGGTGGCTCAATCAGTGGCTGAGTCAAAATGACTGAGCCACCTGTGCTGAAGCAGTGATATCCCTAATACCTGTCCTCTTGGTGGCCCTTGAGGACTGGAGATGGCTACCCCTGTTCTGGTATACGCTTATTTTGCATAATCTTGACATTTAAAACTGGTTGATACATTTACTTAAGAAAATATTAACTACAACATATTTCATCTGTGAGCGTATGCCCTAAAAAATGTAAAACCCCAGTGCTACATTACGTGACAGGTGCTGGAGTCATTTGCCTCGCTGCATTGCAATCTGACTTACTGTGGTGCTGCTGATTGACTTAATATCCTACAGCAGTAATACCGTACAATACTGTATGTAGGGTTGCGAGGAGTCCGGTACTGAACTGGACTGTCCTGTATTTGGATACTCTGTCCAGTAAAAAATGAGAGGTACTGTAATACTGGACATGTATGTGTCCGGTATTACCTCCCTGGACATAGTGACCTGACGCACCTTTCACCATTGAGTCCAGTATTTTTGGAGAAGCCACCTGGCAATCCTAACTGTATGTACAATGCGAACATTACTGGATTCTCATAAGACCAATCATTTTGTTTAGCTGCAAAATATGATCTGTCTTCAATTCATTGCAGTCAGCATTTCTGAAGCATTAATATGGAAATCTCCCATGGCTTGTTTGTGCACACACAGAGAGAGAGTTGTATTGAGCTACTGTGCCAACACTTTTGCCTTACTGACACTGTATGTTTGTTTCATGTCTTCTTTTATCCTCCGTTTCACAGGGCACGGCATAAACAAAACTGCAAATCAGGTTTTAATTATTATGTGACCAAGACACAATAACAGAAATAATTCTGTGTCATTGTAAATAAAATCTACATTGTATTTTTACAGAGCTAAGAAATGTTCCCCTGTGTATGTCGTTTATGTCTTCAGAACTTGCAATTGTTTTTTTAACAGCTTCCACTGGAGCACCAAAAGAATCTATTAACCCTAAAATCCCACATCCGAGTCTTGAGGCAACATTGGGTAACAGCTGATATTGCATTTTGTTCTCATTTCTTAGTTGGAAGAATGGCTTATTTCTATTCTCTACTGCAGAGTTAAACTTCTTCATACTTGCCTTTGGATAGCGCTGTTCAGTCATGCTGGAACCCCGCAAGCTCTCACATGCCTTCTCTTCTATTGGAAATGTATTGCTATTTTCAACAATGTCTCTCGGATTCAATCATCTTCTTGCTTGGTGAATGTAAACTGCTGAGAGCAAAGCATGCCGCCATCATCTTGAGCCATTCTGGAAAGCAGCATCATATCTCTCTTCTAGTATTAACATTGCCATTTATATTTCAGAAGCAACATTTATTTCGCATTCTTGCTGCAATGAATTGCATGGCTGATCTAAAGGGCTGGTCATCCGAGTAACTACTGACCCGAATCTGCACTTGTTATAATTGGCTATTATGTTTTTTCATTTCAGCTCCCTATAAACTGCAGCTTAGTTCTTCCAGACCGAGAACATCAGGCAGGCCAAGGAGCAGACCTGGTAATTTATTTCCTTTAATTGTATTACTGTTTGTCTGTAGATGTTGGAACACAGTACATGGTTTCTACTGTCTTTCTTGCATTACTTTATTGCTCAATGGTTGCTTTGGGATGCTTTCGCCGTTTTATTGGCCTTTATAAACCACTAAGTCAAATCGTATTGCTTTTGTAAGAAACCCCACCAGACCATCAAAGAGTTTGTCTAGGCAAATGAATGTTTTCAACTACAAGTTTTATAGCAGTATTTTTTAACTAACTGAATACAAACGATATTCCTACGTATTACTATCAGTGGCAGTGCTCCTAGGGAGGCCGATGTAACACTTTTACTCTCGGGCTCCTAGTCAATGTGTAGTAACGTTTATTCCCCGGTTCCATTCAAATGAATATTTCCTTTGTAGGCTATATTTTCTCCAGTGGGTGAATTGCATAAAATTATTTTTAAACCAATAATAAAGCAAAGAAACGCATCCCACATACTAAAGATGGTCCCAATGTCAGATCTATGTTGGGAATACATTTAATTTATTTTTACATAGAATTTAGGAGTGCCACAACTTTTTATGCTTCTTTTTTATCCCTCATTCTCCTTCAGGAACATGACTTATGTATGTATTCATTAAAGTGAATATTTCATTTTCAAACCTCAAACTCATTCTTTTTTTTTTAGTTCCGTTTCATTCCTGGTACAACAACATTATCCATAAGCAAAGATACGATTACATTTATAGGGCTAATAATTAGAATCAGGTTCTTACTGCTGCAGAAACCCTATTTCCCCACCCAATTATATCAACGCAGATTTAGGGGTCAATGTCTCATGGCAAAACTGCTAAAAGTCTGTGGTTAAAATTGCACCAGGTTTACCAAGGGCCACTGCCAAGACTTGCCCAGAGGTTAGACACCTACTTAATTTACCAGACTGGAAGGACATTGCAATCACCACTGCTGCTATGAATTATGGTTGTACAGTACATCTTTCATTTGGCAGTGACTCCTAGCCAAGCAGAGGTTGCAGACTTCATTTATTAGTCCTTGTCCAATCAAGATGTTTCTCTTTTTATACATCTGGTGTAGTTTATTTTTTTAATTGCCTCAGTTTTGCTTTAATACATAGACCTTGTTCAATTTACTGTAGCTAGTATCACATTGGTGATTTGTCATGGAAAGTTCTGAATACATTATTGTAGTTCAACGTTCAAGTAGCTGTGTTGGTCCTGGAGAAATACAGTCTGTGACACTGTTTCATGGGCCATCTTCATATATGAAATTCTAATATACAGAGATTTTTAACCTAACCTTGTCTCTTCTTCAACACTTCACTCCGCAGCACAAAATGGGACAACTCAAGGATCTATCAGAGCAAAACCAACTGGTGACCTCAGCTGGATGACTGGAACGATACCAGGTACTACCTTGCATGAGTCTAATTGCTATGATTATAATTACTATAACATATATATATATATATATATATATATATATATATATATATATATATATATATATATATATATATATATATATATATATATATATATATATATATATATCATTGGCAATGCAACCAATGCTTAATGATAAAAATTTACAAGGTTAGAATGTATTAGCTATACTCAGCGAACCATATGCTGATATAGCAGATCTTAAATGGTAAATTAAACATTCATCACCGCAACACCTGTCCCCCATCATCCATGTGCCCCCTACACCACTCCTCCCCATCGAACATCCACCTCTACACCACTCCTACTCGTGTGCCCCCTACACCTCTCCCCCATCACCCATTTACCCCTACACCTCTCCTCCCCATAACCCCCTACACAACTCCTCTCTATTGCCCAATACACTTCTACATACCCCTTTACATCCCTTCATCACCCATGTGCCCCCTATATCTCCCTATCACCTGTATAACCCCTACATCTCCCTCATTAACTATGTACCTACTACATATCCCCCCAACCTCCCCCCCCAAACCTATCTAGACCCTACTCTTGGCCTCCCTCTACCCCACCCTCCCTTTAACAACCACCCTCTCCTTTTCCCTCACTGTCCTGGGACGCCCATCTCCTCCTCCACCTTCTATCCACCATGTATAATTTCTCTAAGCAAGTCAGCCACTGGGTGTTGTATCTGGTAGGCTATATATATATATTGTTGTTAGCCACAGGACGGTATCGTCTATTCGTTTTTGATTATTAAGCTCTGCGAACACAGTACAGATACCTCTACACACACACACACACATACATACATATATATATTACATATATATATATATATATAGTGTTCGACAAATCACCCAAAAATCTACTCGCCCAACCAAAAAATCTACTCCCCACAAAGTCCCGCCCCCAACCCCGCCCCTAGTCCCGCCCCCAACCCAGCCTTAAAATAAAATATATAAATAAAATACATTTAATAAATTCCTAGTCAGAACATTCGTTTTTTACATAAATGTATTTATTGTATTACATTATACTACAATTAGTCCTTGTTACGTGTGTACAGTAGAGGCAACGTTTATTCTAACATTTGCTGTAAACTAGCCGGGTTACATTCTGGGTATGTGCTGGGTATGTGCTGGGTATGTTCTGGGCTAGTTTGAGGTACGTTTAAGGCATTTCTGCATTGACTAACGACCCATAGGATTAACAGAGCAGGGATCCCTGGCAGTCCAATTCAGTTTGAATGGGACTGCCAGGGACCCCCGCTGTTAATCTGATAGGCCATTAATCAATGCAGAAATGCTGGGGCTAGTTTAACGAAAGTTTAAGGCATGTATTCAGAATGTACCTGGGTGTTTCCTGGTTTTTTTGGGGAATTGCCACTGGTTTTTGTTCGAATAAGAGTTGCCTCTACTGTATGTGTGTATGTAAATGTCGGATCTAGAAATAAAAGCCAGGTGGGAATGACTAGTTTCCTGAACCCTTTAACCAGTGTCTGGACGTCCCCGCTTCACAATATCTAAAGCAGCAATCCCGCCTGGGATCTTACCTGATCCGCAGTCCCTCAATGTCCAGGTACCCTCATTCCCGCAATGTTATACATTGGAGGGGATGTGTTCCCTACCTGTCTTCTGGGTTAGAGGGGGTTCCGATGTCTTCCGTGTGAAGCTTGAGTCAGATCTGGAAGAAAGCAGTATAGGTTATTTCGGTGTAGTATAGGGCAGTTAAGATATATAGGGTAAATAAGAGATCCAGATCCAGAGTGTGAGAGAGTGTGGGTGACAGAGAGAGAGAGAGAGAGTGGGGGAGAGAGAGAGTGTGTGGGGGAGAGAGAGAGTGGGGGGGGGGAGAGAGATGGGGGGGAGAGAGAGAGAGTGTGCGGGAGAGAGAGAGAGTGGGGGGGAGAGAGAGAGAGTGTGGGGGAGAGAGAGAGTGTGGGGGAGAGGGAGAGAGTGTGGGGGAGAGAGAGAGTGTGGGGGACAGAGAGAGAGTGTGGGGGAGAGAGAGTGTGGGGGAGAGAGAGAGAGTGTGGGGGAGAGAGAGAGAGAGTGTGGGGGAGAGAGAGAGAGTGTGGGGGAGAGAGAGAGAGAGAATGTGGGGAAGAGAGAGAGTGAGTGTGGGGGAGAGAGAGAGTGAGTGTGGGGGAGAGAGAGAGAGTGTGGGGGAGAGAGAGAGAGTGTGGGTGTGAGAGAGAGAGAGTGTGGGAGAGAGAGAGGGAGAGTGTGGGAGAGAGTGTGGGAGAGAGAGAGTGTGGGAGAGAGAGAGGGAGAGTGTGGGAGAGAGAGAGTGTGGGAGAGAGAGAGGGAGAGTGTGGGGGAGAGAGAGTGTGGGGGAGAGAGAGTGTGGGGGAGAGAGAGTATGGGGGGCGGGAGTGTGGGGGGAGAGAGAGGGGGAGTGTGTGGGGGAGAGAGAGAGAGAGAGAGTGTGTGGGGGAGAGAGAGAGAGAGTGTGTGGGGGAGAGAGAGAGAGAGAGAATGTGGGGGGGAGAGAGAGAGAGAATGTGGGGGGGAGAGAGAGAGTGTGGGGGGGAGAGAGAGAGAGAGTGTGGGGGGAAGACACAGAGGGGGGAGACACAGAGGGGGGAGACACAGAGGGGGTGACACAGAGGGAGAGAGGGTGACTGACTGACTGGGGCAGGGGTGGGTGACTGACTGACTGGGGCAGGGGTGGGTGACTGACTGACTGGGGCATGGGTGGGTGACTGATTGACTGGGGCAGGGGTGGGTGACTGACTGACTGACTGGGGAAGGGGTGGGTGACTGACCTACTGACTGGGGCAGGGGTGGGTGACTGACCTACTGACTGGGGCAGGGGTGGGTGACTGACCTACTGACTGGGGCAGTGGTGGGTGAATGACTGACTGGGGCAGGGGTGGGTGACTGGCTGGGGTAGGGGTGGGGGTGGGTGACTGACTGACTGGGGCGGGGGTGGGTGACTGACTGACTGACTGGGGCCGGGGTGGGTGACTGACTGACTGACTGGGGCCGGGGTGGGTGACTGACTGACTGGGGTGGGGGTGGGTGACTGACTGACTGGGGCGGGGGTGGGTGACTGACTGACTGGGGCGGGGGTGACTGACTGGGGCGGGGTGACTGACTGGGGCGGGGGTGACTGACTGGGGCAGGGGTGACTGACTGGGGGGGGGGGTGACTGACTGCGGGGGGTGTGACTGAGTAGGGGGGGTGTGACTGACTGGGGGTGTGTGACTGATTGGGGGGTGTGTGACTGACTGGGGGGGTGACTGACTGGGGGGAGGTGACTGACTGGGGGGGTGACTGACTTGGGGGGGGTGACTGACTGGGGGGGTGACTGACTGGGGGGGGTGACTGACTGGGGGGGTGACTGACTGGGGGGGGTGACTGACTGGGGGGGTGACTGACTTGGGGGGGTGACTGACTGGGGATTGGGGGGTGACTGATTGTGGGGTGGGGGGTGACTGATTGTGGGGTGGGGGGTGACTGATTGGGGGGTGGGGGTGACTGATTGGGGGGTGGGGGGTGACTGATTGGGGGGTGACTGATTGGGCCGGTACCTCTGGTGTCACACACATACACATTCTCCCACACACACACACTCTCTCTCTACACACACACACACACACACTCTCTCTCTCTCTCTCTCTACACACACGGGGGGGAGGAAAGGCCGCGACCAGCACCACCACCACCACGCTCCTCCCCCACCCACCTGCACCCATCTCCCGCTCGGGGGGGGGGCAGGCCGACATTCCCCCCCATACCTCACGCAGGCGTAGAGGAAGCTTTGGGGAGGTGGGAGTCACGTGGCAAGGTGTCCCCCAGCGGGCGCCCCAGGGGACAGTCAGCCCCGCCGTGGCCGCCACTGCCCTGCTCCCCTTGCCGGCATGTTCCCGCAGTGCGTGGCCAAGCAGGTTTGCAGGCTGCTTCTTCTTCTTCAGCGGCATGAAGCTCGTGGGGAGGGGGCAGGCCGACATCCCCCCCTAGCCCCCCTCTTCATGCGGCGGCTGCGCCGTCATGAAGATAGCTGGCAGGCATATTTTAAGCTTTGGGGGGGAGAAGGCAGGGTGGGGGGGAGGCACGTGGCGAGGGCCCCCCGCCTATGCCAACCGGGCTGCAGCAGTGGGGACCTACAGCCCCGGACAGCGATCGGTGGATCGAGGGACAGGAGGAGGGGAGGGGAAGGGGACAGGAGGGGAGGGGAAGGGGACAGGAGGAGGGGAAGGGGAAAGGAGGAGGGGAAGGGGACAGGAGGAGGGGAAGGGGACAGGAGGAGGGGAAGGGGACAGGAGAGCTAACGCAAAGGCGGAGGCGCAGAGGGCAGGAGCAGAGGGCCGCGGTGGGGAGTAGGGAGCCATGTGGCGACCAGGGGGATCACAGGTTGTCTTGCAGGAGGCAAGGAAGGAGCAGAGGGGCCGCAGCATGGAGAGATTGGAGAGTACTTACCCTCCAACAGAGCTCCAGGCAGAAAGAATGGCTGCTCGTTGGGGATGGGCTCATATAGAGCCTGGCCGCGCGCCCACAAAGCCTTGGGAGCGCGCGCCAATCAGCTGTCAGGTAGGGGGAGGTTTTTTTGGGGTTTTTTCAGCGTGAGCAGGGAAAATTTCAGCGCGAGCAGGCAAATTTAAAAAAACAAACACGTGTGCTGCTTGGGCCAATATTTACTCGCCCGGACGTTAAATCCACTCGCCCCGGGCGTGTAAATGTATAGCATTGTCGAACACTGTATATATATATATATATATATATGATATACGAAGCTAAAGAATGGGCCAAACATACCAAAACCCCACTTACTCTCTTCCTTTTGATCCTATTAGATAGCATGACAAGTTTGGTGGCTCTAGGATTGTGTGTGGATTTGTATAGCCGGACAAACAAACAAATAAACTTTCGGAATTATAGTATAGATAATATATACTGTATGGTGGTAATTTAACACTGAGAGGACAACTGTAACCTTGGCACAGAGATAACATTCAAATGCATTGAAACAGTTATATGTGTTTCAGCAGTGAACCTCTACTTCAGTAGGTAACCTCTACTATTCAGTTCTAACACACATGCCTATACAATGGGTTACTTTTAGTACTTCTGACAACTCAGGAGAATTAAAAAGAAAGTACTGTATGTGTCATTCCACAATAAAGCTTTTGTAGAGACTGAATTTTATTTGTCATGGACAAGTCAGCAATTTAGTTTAGGGAAACTAAGCAAAGTCAGGACAAATGTATACAAACCTAAAGTAACATTAATACAGACTTGAGGCCAAGAATATGATAAAAACAGACAACATATGAATAAAATTAAATGAATTGTCGTTAACATGAAGACAGTAATTCTCACAACGGCGTATGACAAATATTTCACTAAAAACTAATATTGAAACTATACTATACAAAACAGCTTGCTTTAGTCATTGTAGACATGTTTGTATTTTTAATACTGTCCAACATTGAGATGCATCTGATTTTCAGATTAAATTAGATCAAATTGAATGGGATAATTGAGTTGAATGTAAACTGAAAGTTGAAATCATGTGAGTGCCAAATTTTGGGAGGATGTGTGTAGCAGAAATAATCCTTCTAATGTAATTTTCTACAATGATTTTCTACAATGCGTGGGCCTCTGCATCCAAATAGTTTACCACAATTAGTGCTAGAAGGGCTGTAGAATGGACGCGTGAAGCAGTCTGGTGTGAAAGTTTTAAGGCAGCAATCTCAGCTACTCGTGTTTGTACCCATCGGTGAGTTCAGGTAACATCATAAGGTCACTGGTAAGGTTAAAGCTGGGTCTTTTATTAAAGCTGCTCTTTCATTCTACGGTATCAAAGTCTCCCGTCTACAAAGTCATTGCACCAAATGTATCAAACAATAAGGTCCCTTAGGAGACAATGGGACCTTTTTGCTTTGCTGAATATGATGCAGCCGTTGAATCTCGATACTGTACATACCCCCTGTGTATTTAAAACATCTACCATAATAATCTGAAACAGCACATGGCAATTGTAACGAAACAAAAAGACGTAAAATTACATGTGGCGTATAATAAGAACATATGTGAAACAAATGAATCCGTCGTTTATTCGTGCTTCCTATGTTCCATTTCAGAAGCCAGCATATTAATCCCCGCCCATATTAACCCCTGCTGTTCAGGGCACTTTGTTGTTTCTATAAATTTCCTTTACATTACAAAACACATAAATCTGTTGCATGTTTGAGCCAAACCAGTGTCCCAGCCATCTGTATGCATTGCGTTGTTCAAATCCCAACCCCACACATACCAACTACTATTTACTAATAATAAGACCACTGTACCTTGAAAGGATGACAGATGGGGAAAGTGGTGGGGAAAGTGGTGGAAAGTACAGAAACCTGAAGGTTGGATGCCATCTTAAAACATTTATACTTTATACTCACTATGTGTCCTTATGCTAATCCCTTCACCTCATTTTTCCAACCTGTAAATGGGTAGTAATATCAGTGTGTTCTTCTCTAGTCTCTGGAGGCTGCCATGCAGACCAGAGGTACAGGAATATTCTGCCATACAGACCAGAGGGACAGGAATATTCTGCCATGCAGACCAGAGGGACAGGAATATTCAGCCATGCAGACCAGAGGGACAGGAATATTCTGCCATGCAGACCAGAGGGGCAGAAATATTCTGCCATGCAGACCAGAGGAACAGAAATATTCTGCCATGCAGACCAGAGGGACCGAAATATTCTGCCATGCAGACCAGAGGGACAGAAATATTCTGCCATGCAGACCAGAGGGACAGGAATATTCTGCCATGCAGACCAGAGGGACAGGAATATTCTGCCATGCAGACCAGAGGGACAGAAATATTCTGTCATGCAGACCAGAGGGACAGAAATATTCTGCCATACAGACCAGAGGGACAGGAAAATTCTGCCATACAGACCAGAGGGACGGGAATATTCTGCCATGCAGACCAGAGGGACAGAAATATTCTGCCATGCAGACCAGAGGGACAGGAATATTCTGCCATACAGACCAGAGGGACAGGAATATTCTGCCATGATTCCACTTTAGAGGTGGCTGAATAACTGCTACTGAAGTATAATTGTAAAGCCCTTTAGATGTCAAAGGTCCTTATAGAAAAACAAAGTTCCAGTAGTATTGTTGTTTCAAATAAAGCATTTATTAACAAGGCTAAATAGAAATCACACGCAGATATCCAGCAAGTAGAATAATACTTTATGGGCTGGCACTTTATCGCATGTTTTGATATTGCATTTGGTGTGTTAAGACAATAGGACGTCATTTTTATCACTTGAAGAAGGAAAATGTTAGGTGTCCAAGACCTCTTAACCGCGTCAGTGCTAGAAGAGCATAGGACTTACAGTACTAATTCAATAAAAAATATAGCCAAAAAGTTAACAATACTAATAATCTAATAGAAACAATCTAGAGATTTTAGAACTCTATGTACTCTGTATGCTTGAGTCTGTATCCAATTTAGGGCCTCATGCAGTAAAGTCCGATAGAAAAAAATGCAAGAGTTTTTATTCGCCATTTTTAGCAGCGTTGCTATCACAGTATGCAGAAAACCCCAAATACCAGTGATAGCAACATTTGCAAACATGGCGAGTATCTGGCGACGAGATGATCGGCCCTCTGAAAAGGGCTCACCTGGTGACTTAATTCTGCTGCAGAGAGAGAGAGACGCATCTCTCTGCGCAAATCTCGGATGAAATATTTTTTTATTTTACATTTTATTACTAGTGTAGATGAGCAGGGGGCCTCTGGAGCAGAACCGCATTGTTTTCAGGTCCCTCTGTTTCCCGAGATACAGGCCCCGTTATGGGGTGCCCGTATCTCCTATGCATTGAAATGTCTCGGTTACGTGACGCAGGGGGTCCCCAGATCTGAAAACAACGTTGTTCTGCTCCGGAGACCTCCTGCTCATCTACACTAGTAATAACATTTAAATTTAAATATGTAGTAACACCAATACAAAGCCCACCCCCTGTGCCCTCACATAAAACCATTATTTATTTATTTGAACACACGATTGATAACATAGGCCGGCGGGGGTCCCCACAGGCGTCCGGGGGTCTTCGGGTGGTCCCCAAGGGTCCCCTGTGATTCTCACAATCTGATTGGCTGAAGTACCTTGTGACGGCAGTAATGTTGGATTTTGTAATGTCATGTTAAAGGGAAATGAAGCACAGCCATTCTGATTGGCTGGCTTCAAACCCGTTACATTATGTCAAATTAAAAAAAAAAAAGGGGGGCACATGGTTTTCACAGCCAATCACATGGCGTGGGAAGCATTTGCGCTTAAATGTGACATCACAGGCCATATTTAAGGCAGTGATGTCTCATTTGAGCTCAAGAAGCCGACGGGTCAACTTCGTGGATTTAACACGGGGTTATTGGATTAACAGATGAAGACAGAAGATAAAGAAAATAAAAAAATAATCACATATGAAGAAGGAAGAAGATGAGAGAAGATTAAAGAAAGAAGAATTTGGTTACCTGTTCCGGATCTTCACGGTGGATGGCGTTACATTGAGTTTCATGACGTCCTGGTACGAGAGCTTGCTGATTCCCCAGGATTCAGAGGGCCAATGCTTCTAAAGGTAAGATAAACATTCAATGTGTGCTCTTTAATTTTTACAGGTTTTTTGATTGGATTTTTTTATTTTTATGTTTTTCATTGCCCTTTGACTGCTATGTATTCATCTGTGCCTGTTTAGGGTACAGATGAATGCAGTGGAAGCCAATGCATTCTTGGCCAAATGCGTTTCTTCTATTGACTGTTATATTCTCTATTTCTGTTTATATTTCTGTCTCCACTTGAAGGCTTTTACAGAGTTTATCTCCACCCCTAGTTATGCCATTTTGGTTTATACATTATGCCTACTTCCCACTCTGCTGATACTGTATACTGGAAGACGAGACCTGTGATGTTTCAAAAGCTCAATATAATTTAATCTAGGAATACATTTTCTTTTAGTATTCTGAAAGGTCTCAAAACCCACAACTAATATACAGTACACATCTCCCGGAGGACCAAAAAAGCTACTACAGTTTTAAGGGACCTATACACAAAGCAGTGATATGTGGTTTTAAGTGCGATAAATGCCTTTATAGCTCGATACTGCCTACTGTGTTATTCACAAAGCACTGATAACAGTGCTGTATCGCTCTATAATGGCTTTTTATCACCAAAAAACAGTCAGTGAAAAAAAAGTCGTACGATAGGCCCAAAATGGCAAACCCGCCATTTTTTGCCAGTAACTGCTATTCACAAAGCAGTGATAAGTTTATCGTACTGTAAAAGCACACCGTTTCTTTTCACCAGCTAAAGGCTGGCGCAAAAGAGATGGAGACTACACAAAAGCATTTTTTCTTTCTTTCCACACAGCATTAATACAAGAGGCCGGTGGGGGTCTCTGAGTGATCCCCGCAGGTGCTCGGGGTCTTCAAGTGGTCCCCACGGGTGTGTGGGGGCCACTCGTGTGGTCTTCTTTAGATATGCTATAAGTACATCAGCATTTGTCATTAATTTTCTAAAATTCCTTGGCCTACTACAAATTTCACACTCATCAGTGGTAAATGCAACATCTGTAGATTATTTAATATCAATGAATGTGTGATTAGTACCTCATATTGCCTCCGCATAGGGCATGTCAATAATATTTTCTGTGGTGCAAATGTCATACTGACATGGTTTATCATCTTTGGCTATCTGCACATTAAGTAAATCACGCATCATATTGTCTACATTAATATGTAAACTATCATTGAGACATTTCTGGAACAGGGAGTAAATTGTATAGTTAGCTTCTATAATTTGTATCTTTTCCACAACCCAAAAATCTGGTATTCCAGAAAAATGTAGAAATCCCTGATCATTCAGTTTTGGTTGCCATTTAAAATAGTCATTTGTAAGATTGTAATACAATGAACATGTAATAACCCTGTAGCCTCGTGAAAGGTTGTTTTCATCGCAAATGTTTTCTTTCTATAACTGTTCCAAAGTGATACCACACTTATTGTTGAACCCTTTACAAGAATGGCTACAATATGTATGTAACATAGCCTGCTTGCAGTTACTCCTTTTCCTCTGGGCCTTTCCTCTGTCAGTCCTGTTAGTGAAGGCAGTGGAAAGGTTACTTCCTTCTTTAGGCTTGTGTGTGAGTTACAGCCTTGAATGATGTCGTTAACATTCAAGGGCAGACCTAGCAACTTCTGAGGATGTCAATCTGAGGGGTGGATATTGGTTGGAATGCCCCCTGGTGTGTGTGGGCCAATCTGTATCCGGCTCTGGCTTGCTATGAGTCAGAGTTAGAGACACTCCCCAAAAATATACAAATTGTGACATCCTCCCAAATTAGTTAGATGAGTTCTGGAAGGATTAGACTGTGTCCATGGTTGCAGCAGCCGTACGGAGGCGCCCTGTGGCTGAGGGAAAGCGGGTGCATTCCCTGGCCTTGGTTAGGGTGTCGTCCGTGGGCGTGTCGGGGGGGTGGGCCAGTGACGTCACATAGCTGGTTCGCCCTCATTGGGCGAACCGCTCACGTGACCGGTCCTGCGCTCCCTTGAGTGCTTGAATCTAAAATTCTCCTAAGACCCACGCTTCCGCGCGCTTGCGGAAGTGTGCACGAGCCCCTGCTAAGGCCACTCTCATTGTGGCTGCAGGGGCTCACTGGTAAGCACCAGCGAGCCTCAGCATGGTCAGCGCCTAAGTGCTGACCATGCCCGAGGCCTTAGAGTGAGCAGAAAGAGAGAAGTCTCTCCCTCCCATCCATGAGAGGCTGGGAGGGAGGGGAATTATGCTGCTTAGGCAGGGCTCAAAGTTAGAGAACATAGGCAGATGAGGGTGAGAAACCTGTGAACCCTGCTATTCTCTGTACTGGAGCTGCCTGTCAATAAAGAACAGAAAAGATATGCTGTGTGTGTTCCTGTCTCTGAGAATGAAGGAGTGTCAGTAAGGGTCCATCCCCTTAATATCTACAGGGGATCCTTGCTGGCTGGAGGCACTGCACCAGAGAGATCAAGGTAACCTGTCCTTCCTGTCCTGTTTTCTCCCCACACCACCGCGGAGCGCTCAGCCCTCCTGTTACCTGCAGGTCAAGAAACAGCACCAGAGTAGCTGAGAAGAGCATACCACCCCCAATCTCACTTAGGGGGGTGGGGCGGTACAAGGGCTACATGTAGAATTGGCAAATGTAACATTCCATCCATTGGTTTATCCATGCTGCTTAGTCACAAAGTTCCATTGTAATCTGATAATAACATTTGCAAGTGTTGCAAGAAAAATAATACACAGTAATAGGTACAACCATGTCATGAGCACAGCTTTTGAAGAGATTACCTTAGTCCATCTGCGAATAAACCTCCATATCATCTCAAGTGGTTGGGGATTATTTGGAAAATCGTCCATACTCCCGTAAATGTTTTCTTGTAGTTCCACATGTACATCATCGTCTTCATGTGGCTGATTTTCTATCTGGTTAGGTGCTGCCAGAAGCATGAGGCACTGTGGGTGTGTCAGATTCCTTATTTCTTCCATCTTTAACACCTAAATCAGTGCAATGTGCTGTGGGTTTAAGATTATCAACACTCACAGTCCTTTCTTTTCTTTTTTTATTCTTGAAAACAAAAGTTCTTTCAATTTCTTTAGTATCGTTGGGGATGTTGCAGGGTGCTGATTATCTAATATCTTAGTCCATTCCTGGGATTCCTTTGCTTGTAAAGGCTGATCCCCCATCAGAATGAAAGGCTTTGGGTTTACCAATACCCACTAAAGAAATGTGTACATGCATTAACATGCATCAATATTCAGTTACCCAACTACACTTCGTAATTGCTTAAGTTTTTTTGGTACGCAAATATTTGACACTTTTGCCTCATAATTATCTGGAAGCCCTCTCCCTTGCTCTGAAATGTCAAAGCCTAAGAATGTTACTTTCTCTGTTGCGAGTTGCGATTTCTTTAAAAAAAAACACATAAAGTAGCCTGCGTCTGCTAATGTTTTCAAAACACTTCTCAGTATCTTCACTATCATGTGTAAAATAGATATCGTCCACAAATGTTTCAATGGTTTCATACTTTGCCAAGAGCGAAACCACATCGGCTGTAAATATTGCAGGTGAATGTATGAAGCCCTGCAGCAGCCTGGTCCATACATATTGTGTTCCTTGCCATGTGACAATCCCATTGGTTGATGTACAATGTGATAGGTGATAGGTTACATTAGTTCGAAAGGATGTGACGTCATCCCTTAAAGTGATGTCACCTTTTGAACTAATGTAACCTATCACATGGTACAGCAACCAATGGGATTGTCTTCAATCCCATTGGCTGTAATGCCATGTGGTTTTAAGGATGTGACGTACCTCCCTTGGAGATGACGTCACATCCTTAACAAAAAAAAAGGAGGCGGACACATGGTACTCCGTCCAATCAGATTGGAGCTGTACCATCTGACCTGAAAATGTGACGTCACAGCCACTATATTAGGCCTTGATGTCTCATTTAACAGGAAGAAGACGACGAGAGAACATCCTTTTCTGGCTTTACCGCTACGGTAAGTAATTACTTAAATTTTTTATTTGGGTTTTAATTCTTGTGTATTGTAGCAAGGGGTCTCTGGAGCAGAACCTCGTTAATTTGAGGCCCGGGGACCCCCTGCTTCCCGAGATACTGGCACCCCACAACGGGGCCTGTATCTCCTATGCATTTTATGCACAATCACGTGACTATGGGAATAAAAGGCATAGGAAATTCCGGCACCCCATAACGGGGCCTATATTTCAGGAAGCAGGGGGTCCCGGGGCCCAAAATCAACGCGGTTCTGCTCCGGAGACCCCTTGCACATCTACACTATTAATAAAATGTATATTAAAAAAAACATTCATTTCAGGTAAGATTTGCGCAGGGAGAGGCAGCTCTCTCTCTCTCTCTGCAGCAGAAAGAAATCGCCGAGTGAGCCCTTTTTAGAGAGACGATCATCACGTCGTCGGCTACTCGCCAGTTTTGCAAATGTTGCTGTCACAGGTATTCTGGGCTTTCTGCATACCGTGATAGCAACGATGTCAAAACTGCCGATTTAAACAGCCCAGCTATTTTTTTACGGCGCTTAGTGCATAGGCCCCATAGTCGCACACAAAGCACTGATTTTATCACTGCTTTGTGAATAGACCCCTAAACCTGGTAAATGAGTTAACATTTCCATGCAAGGCAGAGACAGCATGTACATTCAGCAGGCTGAAATTCCCCTGCTGTTTTGCAGATGTGCATCACCATGTCTTGCTTTGAGCACCTCAACATAATGTTTCCAAGCTGATATAATCAAAGCCATGCAACTCCTAATTCGTTTTATTTAAATCATCGAGTGTATTATTTATTTTCAATATAATTTAGTTCAAAGATTCGCCTTCTATGTACACAGATCATGGCATTGTTGCAACATTGCATGTGGCCAACCATATTATTTTTATTCCGCACATTTCCTCCGACTACATTAAGAAAGCAACTCTTGAAATAATTAGAGCCGCAGCTTCCAATGCCGGGGGACAATTCTCGGTAGAAAGGATTCAAGGTGGAATTTATGAAGTCATAAACCATGGTCTTGTGGGAATGATACATCTTCAGCCCTCTGATCTAGCAATGGATTCTTCAATGCACAATGGTTTTACCAAACATATGTTTTTACACCAACTGTTTAAAAAGACAAGATATATATATATATATTCTGTACAAGGTAAATAATGCTAGTTTCAACAATGTGACTTCAATTTACCAACATTTACACAAATCAAAACTGCATACCTTAAAAGAGCATATGCTCCCCCAAAAATGTTTTTTTTCCCTTTAAGAGGGAAGCAGGGGGTCTGCGGAGCTGAACCGAATTCATTTCGGCTCTGGGGACCCCCTACTTCCCAAAATACACAATGTCTGTACGGGGTGCTGGTAGCAGCTCCACAGGTTTAAATATCCCGGTCAGATGGAAGTCGCAGGAGATGACGTCATGGCTTCCTATTGGCCCGCGTGACATTTAAGCCACCATTTTGATAGACCCACCTAGCCCAGTAGGAGCTGCTACTAGCACCCCCTATGGAGGTAAGTATCTCAGGGAGCAGGGGTTCCCCAGAGCTGAAATGGATATGGTTCAGCTCCGGAGATTCCCTGCTTCAATCCTATAACTAAAAAATAAAGGAAAGAGGGATTGCTGCTTTAAATGGCACGCTATGTAACAAACTGTGCAGTAGTGCTGGCACTTATATTTAGATATAATTGCATACAGTAAGCTGTTCTTGTACTTCACGTATGCTAATTTATGGCAAGTACAAAGGAAATCTATGTGAGTTATGACACAAGAAATGAGTCAAGAGTATAACATTTAAATATCCTCTCTTTGAAAATGAAAGCTAGATAGACCACGAAGAAACGATTTAAAAAAAAAAAAAAAAGGCGGGGAACAGCGTTTCGGTTTTTTTATTTTAACCTTTTCTTTAATATCGACTGCAGGCCGGAGCACACTCATAACGGGACAGAATTCTGCTACGATTCAGGACGACACAAGACGCTCCAAGGCTGTGAATCTAGAGCATTGTATTCCACTCATTTGAGTCGCTGAAGGGCCAGTGTGTGACAGCAGAGGGTAGTTGTGGTGTTGGGTTAGTTAGGGTCAGCGTCTGGGACTCACCTTACGGTCGTCTCTCCGGTTTCCGGTCCCTCCTTCCTTCCCTTCAATCCTTACCTGTGGGATTCGATGTGTCCACACTCACATGGGCTCCATTTCTGCAAATTATATACACAGCACTCAGAATTTCCTTTATATGACATGGATTTATGCTATATACATATATAAATATATATTGCTATATCATATACATTGTATGTTATTTCTCCTTTCCTAGTTTTTGTAGCACCGGATACGGGACCGGCTCCCAGACTTCACCGCTGTGAAATCTTTAGTGAAGCTAGGCCTAAGTCTTAGCACCATTTAGTATACAGGTGGTACTCGATATCCGACGGCCCGCTTTCCGCCGAACGCCTTATCCGACGCCACATAATTCAGTCCGCTGGACGCATTATCCAACGTCAGAACCGCTTATCCAACGCTAACTGCCGTGGATTAACATGGACCCGCAATTCGACGGTCTGTTATTCGGCGGCGGTTTGCGGGACGCATTCCGGCGGATAAGCGAAGACCAACTGTACTGTGTAATACATATCTCTGTAAAGTCCAATGTTGCAGAAGAAAATAATATTTTAATATTATGACTATTTTTTTTCCGTAGGTGGCAGAGCTTATGACAGCACTAAGCTTCTTGGTGTTAGTAGAAACATTTCAATGGAACAAAATAATACCGGCAAAAAAACATTTTCAGGTAATTATAATGTTTAGAATGGGAAATGCATTGCTACATTTATTTCAATAGGGCTTGAATTTTATTGATCAAATCAAATTATATTTAACACAATTTTCTGAAAGATTTCATATGTTTAAAATCTGGAATCTAAAAGCACAAAGGCACAAGGTAAATTGAAAGCAGCAGCCTATACACTGTATATCTACTGTATGTAATCTAACGGATGGTGAAACACAACACCACAGCTTGAGCTGGTATTCGTATTGTTATACTATTGGTATACTCCGATGGTAGTGGAGTGGCCCATGGCAGACTGATATATGCTGGTATATGCTGATATTAATGGGTAGTACTAGCAGTATAACTAATATACAATAGCTACAATTAGCTGCTGCTAGCTAGTAGTAGCTACGGAAAGACCCACACTTTTGTCACTTCTCTGCCATATAAACATTAAATTCCGTTTCAGTCATTTAGCCAATAGATATATGTACGGAAACAGTTTAATTATGCTGATGCCAGTCACCCACCAACCCATGCCCAACCAACACAAATGGGTTAGATTAGAACTTTATCAGCAACCCTATATATAGTTATCACATTGTAAACTTTCAAACACGTTTTACATTTTCGTTTTCTCAAAAATTCATAAAATCTATTTTTTAAGCAAACGTTCCTTTTTTTGTTTGATTGACAAAAGTCCGTTCAATCAAATAAAATGAAAATAGAGCCAGCTTGGTTGTAACTGAGACAAATTCGCAAAAAGACAAACTTGTATAAAAACGCGGTTTTTTTTACTTCTATGAAAAGTTTGCCCATAACTAAATGTTACTATAAATGTTTGCTTTAGTGTTAGCTAAGAATAGTGTACACATTTCCTGAATGGGAACCAGCATAAAGAAAGTCTTTAGAAAATATATTAAAATCTATTAAATATACATTATATGCATGTTAGGATAATATGGATTTTTATCCACTACTATTTTATTTTTTAGAAAAAGGGTTAAGAAATTGTCTACAAATCCTAAAACAGTTGTGTAAATACAATATGTTACTTCAATTTCTATAGTATCTTCAGCCCCTCTTCTTCCTGTCCGCCCTACTTCCTTGCGTAGAAGACCTCTGCCTCCAAATGTAACGGGTAGACCAGGAAGTACAGGTACAAGTATCCACTGCACTAAATCTATATTTCTCAATTCTTTATTTGGTTGTTCAACACCAAAACATGAGGAGTAATCCATTTTAAACGGCAACGCCTTTTACTTATGACCAGTGCTGCATGAGCTGGAAACCGAAGGCTCAACACGTAAACAAGGTTTGAGTGATGGCATTCGAGGGAACCATCATTCGTGAAGGTTTTCCTGCAGCAACTTAGTGCCGTTGACACTACTGCAATTCAATAAGTAACGCCCGTAGTGGGATGTATGTTAAAGTTCACATAGACAGAACAAAATGCTAGAATAAAATTATGTCCTTTTTAGTTCTATCTTCTTTTCCGTGAACTTTTTTCACTCGTCATAAAATCCAGTGCGATTATACTGTGCCACACTCATTGGAGATGAAGCACATAGAGGCCAGTGCAACCTTTTTCTATAATGCTATATATTCCAGAAACAGACACCAGTGGTTTAAGGAAAATAATATTTCTTTGCAATTACCACAGAGATGTATTTATATGCTAAATGCTTTATCCAGATAGTAAAGCTTACTGTTTTATTAACTAACATTGCTGGGATTTTTTGTGTACGAAACACATCTATACAATATTTTTTGTACACGTACAGCTGACTTGGCAAGTCATTTTCTATTGCCAACTAGTGGAGTCTATGTTGAATTGCAAAGAGTTCACTGGCATATTATTATACTTATATAACATGGTATTTTCTGATTAATTCTATGATTGTGCTAGTAAAGGGAATTTGCTTTAGGTTGTGGTTCCTATAAATGGACGTGAAGATGGGCAACGCAAAGCACAACGGATTTGTCAATAATCTAATTTATTTGAAGCCTAGTGGCTTGATAAAGACCACTAGGTCGAAACGTTGTGTGCTTTGCGTTGCCCATCTTCATGTACTGCTGGAGGTTCTGCAGACTTCCACTCACGCGCAGGAGCACAGCTAACTGTATTACTTTCATTTACCAATTTAGTTGGGTGTGCAGCACCTACCTTATCTCCTATAAATGGACCAACATAAGTTCTTCCCAGATTCAATTATATTGTACTGAACTTTTACCATCTCACAAGCTTTTTCAAGTGTAGTGTTTTCATGTATTCAAAGACCGGTGAGGTTTTGAAAGTTCTGTGCACTATAATTGTATGAAAAAGTACTGTAAGTCACTAAACCTACATTTAACCTGTACCCTTCCCTTGGACCAGTGCTAGAACATCATGATAATAAAGGAATAATTGATTAACGACTAAACAAACGCTGTTATTTTCTCGAAAAGGAAATGTTCTGATGCCACGTGCTCCTTCAACAGCCAGGCCCAATCGAACAGTAGTATCTGTAGCTATAAAGACACCAAAGAAGCAACCAACTTTACCTCCTGAGGAAGACATTGGTAAGATCGACATTTTACTACGAGTTGTTCAGGCTTTGATGTGTGTAGGTATGTCTGTATTTGATCAGGTTAAGCATTCCTCAAAACGTTCATGGTGCATATGTGGCGAGTCCACATTGGTACAAGTCTGGGGCAAAACAATGGCACCATATGCATCAACGAAAAAAATACTATTGATTTAAATGGGATTCCTTTATTGGGTACATATGGAGCAATGGTTTTGGCCCAGAATTGTACCAATTTTGCCTTGATACATATGCCCCTACAGTATATGTTAACAAAAATGTAACCCATACATGAAGCTCCTATATTTATATAATTTGGTCTGTAACTGCTACAGTAGAGGCAACGTTTATTCTAGCATTTGCCGTAAACTAGCCGGGTTACATTCTGGGTATGTGCTGGGTATGTGCTGGGTATGTTCTGGGTATGTTCTGGGCTAGTTTGAGGCACGTTTAAGGTATTTCTGCATTGAATAACGACCCATAGGATTAACACAGCAGTTTGAATGGGACTGCCAGGGACCCCTGCTGTTAATCTGATAGGCCATTAATCAACGCAGAAATGCTGGGGCTAGTTTAAGGAAAGTTTCAGGCATGTATTCAGAATGTACCTGGGTGTTTCCTGGGTTTTTTGGGGAATTGCCACTGGTTTTTGTTCGAATAAGAGTTGCCTCTACTGTACATACTGTATGCCAACAATATATATTTTCTTTAACTGTGCATGCTATGCCTTGTATATAATGTATGCCCTGTTCATTTATGTAACTGTATTTGTAACCGTGTATTATTTGTCTTAACTCTGTGCCCAGGACATACTTGAAAACGAGCGGTAACTCTCAATGTATTACTTTGTGGTAAAACATTTTATAAATAAATAATAAATATATTGCTGTCAGTGCAGACTTACACAAAACACTCTTTATATTATATAATGGATTTCACATGGGGAAAAAAACTTTTTTTTTTATATAATTTGCAGTATCCTTATTAAATACAAAACCAGAGACATAACATAAAACACAGACAAAGCTCAGTGTACATCCAGAAAAACTTATATACGGTACAGTGCCTAAATATACATGTATAAATAACTAATAAATAAAATGGTCTTTTAGTTTAACATTTTGGCCAAATTGTTGTAAGCCCTTGAGCCAACTGCACGGCAGAACACTTTCAAGGGTCCCTAACACTAATATAGATTCTTAATAACCTGTGGATTGCCAGGAAGAATGATTTATAATAAATCTGTCAATATTAATTGCAAAAGTTCTAAGTCTGATTGAAGCTTTTATTAACCTGTACATTACCAGGAAAAGCACTCTGTAATAGATTTGTCACAATCACACTGCATGCAGGCAAGTTCCCCTGATAGTGGGAGATGCCATGGAGTGAGCTTTTAACCATTTAAATGTGGGAGGGAGTGAGCTTCAATTAGATAGGAGGTTGCCACCCTCCAATCAGCCAAGACTAGCTGAACAAGAATTGTAAAACATACAGAACACCTACAAGCTCATATTGAACCCCCAAAATACCCACAACATATATATAAGCATATAAGTTTCACAGAGGAGTGCTACTGAGCATGACAATATATAAATTTAAAACCAGAGACATAACATAAAACACAGACAAAGCTCAGTGCACATCCAGAAAAGCTTATATACGGTACAGTGCCTAAATATACATGTATAAATAACTAATAAATAAAATGGTTATTTATACATGTATATTTAGGCACTGTACCGTATATAAGTTTTTCTGGATGTGCACTGAGCTTTGTCTGTGTTTTATGTTATGTCTCTGGTTTTAAATTTATATATTGTCATGCTCAGTAGCACTCCTCTGTGAAACTTATATGCTTATATATATGTTGTGGGTATTTTGGGGGTTCAATATGAGCTTGTAGGTGTCCTGTATGTTTCCTTATTAAATACACCTAACTGGCTAAAACTAAATAGGAAAAGAGTATAACTCTCTGGCATGTTACATCTCTTTCAATGATATCTAATTTAATCACCGACCCAGGGCTTGTTTCCCAATCTTTAAACATTTCACAGCATTATCGTAGTTCATCCTTTGAATGATACTTCGCACTGTGTCCCCAATAAAATCGCATAATATATTAGTATTTTACACAATAAAATAGGATGATATAACAGTTTTTTTTAAACATTTTTGTGGCTTGTCTTAGGAGCTTATTCATTAAGTTCTGAATCAGCCAACAGCTGTGTGAATGGTCCCTTCAGAGCTTCTTAAGGGTGTAGATCCATCTATTGGGTTTGTTTTTGGATGAAATGGCGGCAATAATGGCCTAGTCATCCTCTTTAGCTGATAAAGAATAAGCTACTTTGACAGTAGATATGCCTCATTCACTGGTGTTCTGCCTTATTTGCAATTCTTCAGGGAACTTCACCTGTGTTTTAGACAATTTTTTACTTCTTTGGGGGTGCTCCTCAGATTTTTGAACGTTTTTTCAGCTAACTGAACCCGCCAAAAAACAAAAATGGTTGTGATCATTGAACAGTTCACCTGGCAAAGAACACTCCTCGGAGCATATAGGATGCAGGAAGAATCCATCATTATGCGAATACTCTTCATTTACGTACTAGTTCGCGTTTTGGCCAAACAGACATTCACACATTTTTCGGGGGTCTATGGATACTTCACCCTTTATTGAACAAAAAAACAGATGAAGCTCATTCTTCTCAGTTTATTGAATTGGGCCTTTACTTGGCTATGAAGATATTTGGAAGACATCTGTTGTATTTGCACCAAGCCCACTAATGTGACTGAGTGCACATTTTGAAGCAAATGATGAAAATAGAGGAACCAAAGTGAATAACATAATCGTATTATTTTGGCATGTGGAAAAATAGAGGAATATGGAATGCACATTACTTTTAAGAATACCAAAAAACATTTTTTTTTTAAAAACTTTCAAAAGCATAACTCTCGAAATTGTGCTTACAACTTTGTATTCCAGTTCCACATTAAATCGGATACCCTACAGAGTTCTTAAAGTTCCACTAAGCTTCCTCATCCAGGAATACAAACAGCGATTCAAAGAAATAGCAACATTAAAAAAGAAAGGAAACTTCTGAAAAAGACCTTCGCCATTAGACGTCTATTTGATCCAATAAAAATAATGATCTCAGTCATTTGGGGTGTTCCTTTCATTTAGCTCTTTGGCAGGCATATTGCCTGAATCGTCCCTCTTGCAGCCAGACTCTGATCAGGAAAAAAGAAAACAGAATAGTCATGAATACACATTTATGAAAGAAGGCTGTTTACTAACTCTGAGAAGGGAAAAAGAAGCACCATGGTTTGTTTTCTAGTCTAAAAGATTGAGGGGATTCTGGGTCAAAGTGCTCATATAAATTATAAAGTTTATCATTTCAACAGCGTATAACTGTATATAGGCATGTGTGGGCCTGTGTTCATCTTTTAATGGGCCAGATGCACAGAGCAGGAAAAAAGTGATGCATCCAAATTGGTCAAAGTTCCTCAATAACATATGTAAATGATACTGGATAACAGTGGAAAGTCCATGAATGATATGGCAATTATCAGGTGCGGGCTAGGAGTCTAGTGGGGTCCACATGACCACCACAAATGAAACACCATAACAGCCCCCCCTAGTAACCAATATAAAATGAACAGAGGCACTGGTAATCATATGCATATATGTAGGGGCGCTATGGCCCTATTACCTTAGTGCTTGCAGGACTTCCAGATATCCAGGGCGTGCAGTTCATCCAGGTAAATAGCCAGCAGGAAGAGAGGTGAAGATGTGTTGCACTGCCTCAATTTCCAACTCCCAATGAGACCGGAAAAAATACAAAGTGAGCACTCAGCTAAACAACAGGTCAGGTTTATTGCAGGGTGGTGCAGCAAGGGGACAGCAAAGCCACACGAACGCACCTACGCGTTTCGTGCACAGGGCACTTTATCAGATGCACAGAGCACTGTTAAGTGACTAAACGCCACGCTTTAACGTGCATCTTCAATGTGCAATAACGTAATGTTAAGTCATGTTTTCAGCCGGAAACAGCATTGTGTTAACTATAACGAGAGGGAGAGCGAGCACCACCACCACAGAAAAAGTCCTCCCAGGGTCTGGGTGGGGGTAATGCTAAGACATACTGAATGTCACGTTATTGGAAAGTTACTCTACAATAACGTGACATTAAGCCTATGTTAATGAAGTGTACAATGGATATTATTTTCACATAGAATTATCTTTGTGCATATGCGTTAACCTCACAGAAATTACCATTGGTTAATGATTTCAATAGAAATGTGTTAGTGTGCAAATATATCATTGGTACGTGTGTGCGTGTGTGTGCATTAATGTGTGCCCTATATGTGCATGAGTCTATCTGTACAGTAAGTGTATCAGTGTGTGCTGGTGGATTTGTGTGGTGGAGTTAAAGAGCATTAGGTGTTGTCATTTCTTTATTGCCAAAGGGGCCAGCAACACAAAGCATGGCTGTCCCCTCTGGCAACGAAGGGATTTAAATGTATATTTACAAAATAGTTGCCCTATCTGACACCCCTGTCACATATCGGGGTCATTCAAGTGCAATCATGCCAACCAGTCACTACCACAAGCAAACTCCCATTCCAATTAATGTTGGTTTCTTTGCTGTAGTGCCGTTCAGCTCTACTGCATTTTAATGAATAAAATCCATAGGGCCAAACCTCTTAAACTGTTCTTTAAAGCCGACTTTACATTACGTCATACTGTAGCCTATAATCACACATTGAGAGATAAAGAAAAGCCCCAATTTGTGTATTCTTTTGCCAGGAATTGGTAAAAACACACTGGTTATATTAAGCAATATACGGTTTTACTTCACTAGTAATAAAATGACTCCAGGGGATCTCCAGTTTTGCAATTTGCTTTTTGCGAAATAAGTAGTACGGTTGCTAACCTTTGGTTAACTGCATTTCCCCTGCTGAGCTAATTGACTGCAAACTGTGTCATATTGCAGAACAGATTACTCATTCCCTTGCGTACCTATCAGGGGCGGTGAGTGTGATGGTAGGAATTGCTATAGGGTACCCCTTGTTTTTATTTTATTGTATAAATACCTATAGCTTGGCTTTGTAAAGCACAAAGCATAAATATAGAGTACCTTTTTATGAAATAAACACAACAGGCTTTAACCCATTTCTTTAGAGGTTTGGGAAAACTTGAATTTTTGTTCTTAAAACTATTTTTTAATGTTATCCCCATCACAGTTTTTCCAATAACTATTGTGTCTTTTATTTATAGTTGATACAACAGTATTCAGTCCAAGTCCAAAGTCAGAGATAGACTCACTGGGCAAAACCAGATATACAGGTACTGTATGAAAAAAGCTATTTATTCTAACAATCTGTCTTTAATGATACTGCACATGGTACACTCATGATTTCAGACACAATAATACTGCTGTAAGATCTTCTAACATTATCATCACATTAAACTCAGGTTTCTAATTAAATGCCAATGTTTAAAAATGTAACATCTCCCTCCTAAATAGGCACAACAACTAGGATAAATATTTCCACGTGCTGTGGGGGCTTCTGGTTGAGGCTTCCAGAATTGTGGTACAATATCAGAGCAGCAGATGCAGAACCACTTCCTTTGTATGGAGGCCTTTTACGTCTAAGGCTGGGGCCATGGTGCCGCAGACCCGCACGCTGAGCGATCAGATTGCCTTAAGACAGGGATCGCGTCCATGCGGCGTGCGGGCAGAAGTGGGAGGGCGTGCGCATTGTGCAAGAAATCAGTGGAAACTGATTTCTTGGCGTGACAGGCCGGTCACGTGAGCGATTTGCTCAATGAGGGCGGACAAGCTCCGTGACGCCCCTAGGCACGTGCGGCAGGGCGTATCTCCACTGGCCACAAAACGCATTCGCTTCAAGTGGATCACAGCCGCGCACGCCTCCGCACGGGCAAAGGCACCATGGCCCCAGCCCTATAGGTGTAGCTGTGCCTTGAATGCCAGAACACTCTAAAGACTAATTCAAATAAAATAGCTAGGGAAAATAATATTGTGGGCATTTTAATCTTATCTGTAAATGCTAAATACTGCACACCCATAACATATATTCTCCAACTGTCCATGAAATGCCTAATGTAACGTGTAACAATGTATTGTCATTATAACTATGTAGGTGTCTAGGACATACTTGAACATGAGAGGTAACTCTCAATGTATTACTTCCTGGTAATACATTTTATAAATAAATGAAAGGGCATCACATTGAGCTTAGCTTTGAAATATATATATATATATATAGTACACACCCAGGCACTGTTGAATCATTCAATATATATATATATATATATATATATATCTATATATATATATATATATATATATATATATATATAAAACCTAGGTTATTATTTCTGTCATATAAGCAGTCCAGAGTGTGTTTCATTTTTTTAATCAACTTATCCCAAGAAGTGATACTCACAATGTAACCAGACATAAATGAGACATGAGTTTGATTTGTTGTACTCTGTTAGATGTTAGAAAGGTTCCACATCCCACATTCTGTCCCTGGGGTTGAAATGAGGAGGTAGGTTTTTATAAAATGTTTACATAGGAAGACCCACACGTGTCTATGCCAGTGAAGGCATTGTAACCAGATTCAAAAGCTCAACGCAACTGAAGATAAACCACTTAATACATTTCAATGAATTTGCCATGGCAAACTTGTATAAAATGTAGATATAAAACAAATGTGGTAAATACAATGGTTTGTATTTCATATACATAATAGTGTTTTCTTTCTGCCTCTCACTCTATCCTTTTCTCTAACTACTGTGGACATATCATGGATGATTTCTACAGTTACACAAATTCTCACATGCCATCTTGTTCCTTATAGCTTTGTTGTTGGTACAAATACTGTAGGTCTATTTGAGCAGTTACTCATATATGATTCTATAACCTACAATACAACAGTGTGTATGCTGTTTGGCCCATAAATAGATTAATTACAAATAAAATGTACAGGCAGTCCTCGTTTTACAACGCTTCGCTTTACAACGAATGGCTTATCCAACGCTATGCAATGCATACCTATGTTCATTTTTACAATGCCAAAAGGGCTTATCCAACGCTCTTACGACACTTTACAAAGTTGTTTGTGTATATAATATATATATTATACTATATTATACTATATAATATTATATTTTTATATTATATTATATATTATGTTATATTATATATATAATACAGTATATACACTATATAATGTATGTGTGTGCTGCATATCTTATTGTCTGCGTAAAATATTTTGTTTATTTTAGCATTAAAAATGCCTTCAGGAACGGAACCTTTCATTTAAACAGTGTTCCTATGGGAAAACGTGTTTCGCTTTACAACGTTTCGCTATCCAACGCCATTTTGAGTAAAGCATTGTGTCGGATAACCGAGGACTGCCTGTACTCTTTTCCCACACACAAGGAAAATAATAATTAAACAGATGTGATTTGAAGTTCCATTTGTTTACATAGAATGAGCCCTTAGGGGCTAGAATTACACTGAGATTCTCAGTGTCACTGTACATTACAGTAAACAGTATAAAGAGAGCAGAAGGAATATTCCTATTGACCATGAACAACATGATTAACAATCCAGAATTTTGCTTTGCAATATACTCCATGTGTGATGAAGACAGTTGCTAACCTTTGTGTAATGGTTGCTGCAGCACCCCATGTAAAGTATATGAGCAAAGAAGATACAGTTCCCTGCTCCATCACCGAGTCTCTCAGGCACTTCCCAGTAGAAGAGGCCACCAACCATGAAATCAGCAGCGCTCCACAGAGCCCGCCTTCCAATCTCACTATCGTGACTGTTGAGGGATGTCCATCCTTTGTCATTCTGGATTGGGAACAACCTGACAATGATACTGCCACTGGTAAGTAGAGCATCTTTGTCAACACGTACCTTGGGATGATTCCCTTTTTTATTCGTGTAAGCTACATAGTTTTTTCTGTGGCATTAAATAGAGATCTCTCCAACCGTGGCTCTGATTTTTCCAGGTGGGACCTCGGTTTCATGTTTTCCTTAGTGTCGGCAGGAAATGGCAGTCAGAGCTTTAGCCACAGTTCTTCATTCACTGCACACTCTGGTGCCACCCCAATCAACAGCCATTTCCGGCATTGCATTTTGTCACCACTTCGCCCACTACAATACTTTGACCTTTCCTTCTCTCCACCTCCTCCCCTCCTTTTCTTCACACCCAAAATCCCCTTCTTCATCTCATTTTTTCTCTTTCCTCCTTTCATTTCACTTTCTCCCTTCACCGTATTCACTCTTTTTACTCTCTACTTAATGCTTGCCCTCTTCTCTCTCTCCTTCTCTCTTCCTCTGTGCCTTCTCCCACTTCTTTACCACCTTTTTCTTCTCCCCAAATCTATCCCTCTGCTTATCCCCTTTTGTCTCCCGATTCCCTTCCCACTCTCTCCCTCACTTCGCACTTCTCCCAGTGTCCCCCTTATTTTCCCCCTGTTGTCTCTTTATCCCTCACTTTCTCCATGTCTCCTGTTCTCCATCACCCTCTCTCTCTTTCAATACCACATTGCCTTCCTTGCTGCCATCACAGATAGTGTGCTCTGCATTCGTTTGATAAAAACAGGAAAGGGAAGTACTTCAAAGTGTCGATGGAGAGAGAGGGCAACAGCAGAGTACCCTATAGGTAGGTGGCAGGGTCATCATTGGGTACATCAATGGATACTACATATATGTGGCGGTCATCGGTGCATCCGACAGATGTGTGGAGGCAATGTTGTGCTCTTGGATTTGTCTGCGGACAGTTTTGTGGCCCAAAGATGTATCAGATGAAGTGTAATCGCCCCTGCGTTTAAAGCAAGGGAATCAGTGTCATCTGATCGTGCCACCATGCAAACCACTTTATCTACCTGCGCTCTAGCTACAAAACAGTAAGCTCTCTGGTGCGGGGGTTACACAGTTTTGGGTCTTCTTTTGCAGCATCTCCTTATATTTTCTACTTTATGAAAAATAGCAAACTGAGTAGCGGGCATTATTATCCCCGTTAACGCGAAATAACGGGTGCGTCATCTCCTTGCAAACCATTGTTTGCAATAGCACAAATGTTAAATAACGAGCCAGCATTAACAGAATGTGTCAGCGTTAGTATAAAAACTTGTGTTAACCGGAGCAGTATCATCTGCTGCATCTGTACACTTATTTTAACCAAATCCCTTACTAGGGTTAACGGTCAAGTTCCTCACATTTTCCTCCTGCTGAGGATAAAACATATTTAGATATTCTGTCTCATTCAGCTCAACTACAAGTAGCAGGGTAGACTGTGCTTCCACAGTGCCACCTACACTGTCACTTATTCTGCTTTGAATAAGGCTCACTTTATATCCTTGGGGGTTATACCATATTGCTTCATTTGAGATTCATTCACATATTGCATGCAATACTAGAGTATGCCCATCTGATCTTGCATACAGTGGAAACATTTAACCAATGTGTTTATTTAGCTTCCGGGAAGCGAACAATACCATTTTCTGCAGGCACATCCCTTGTTTAAATGTGCTGTATATTATCTAAAGACGTTCCAGTACATTAACCACAGACATCATAGAGCAATACATGCATGGCAGATGCAACTTTGTGCTGTAGAAAGTGTTCTGGACTGAGGATGTAATTGATCATTTTAACTAGAAAGGGGAACACTGAGACTTAATGAGTTCCTGAACACTAATTGTTACACAGGTTACGGTTTTATTTATTTTTTAGAAATAACTCATCTATTTGCAAGTCTTCCCCATTCAATCCAATCTCTTCTCTCTCACATGGCATACAGTATCCTGTAGGAGCAGCCTTCCTCTTTGATCTTGAAATTATACTGATAAATTAAGTCATTTAAGACTTCCTGCAGTTATTTACCCGTTCTTATATTACAATGTAATTTGTTTAACTTTTGAAGAATGTAATGAATAGCTACATTTCCCTTGGGAGATATCGGTATGAGTAGATGCTGTAGAAGTAACCGTTATTGAATGTCCATTCCAGGATTAAAGTAGATCTGACGTAGGGACATGGTAATGGACCTGATACCAATATCTGAACACCAAGTACACAACATGCATATGATTATCGTGCTGATCTATGCAGCATATATATTTTGCTTAGCACTGTATGTTGGAAATTGTACATTGCTATAATCCTAAATGGCTTCTTTCTTACATCAGAAATAAATAATCACTGAAATTACAGTAGTCTGAAGTAGCACATTTCCTTACATTTCTTAATTTTTATACAGAAAACAATAAGGGCCTCATGCAGAGAGCAGCGCTATTAACAATCTCGCCATTTTCCGGCGAAAATCGCGCTAAAAACAGCCGAAAATGGCGAGGTAGGAAAAAAGCGGCATTTTTTTTTTCTAATTGAAAATCTCGCCGCGCGGCTGGCGAGAAACTACATCTCGCCAGTCTGAAAAATATCCAAATTCAGAAAGGCGCGCTCGCCATCTAGCGGCTGTTTTTGGCGCGATTTTCGTCAATTTTCTCCGCCAACTAAAGTTGCCAAGAAGCAGGAGCTCGCCGGCTATAGGGGAAAAAAAAATGCGCGAATTTGTTTTTCTCCCTTTCAGCTGCACGCATCTCCTCATTTACAATTCTCCACATGCAGTAATGCTAAAAATAGCGGCTTTCGCCCATTTCTGCATATGGAGAATAAAACTCTCCATTAAAGCTACTTTTTCTTAAACTCTCCAATTTATTCTAGCGCTGCTCTCTGCATAGGCCCCTAAATGTAATCATATCATTTCCAATAAAATATATTTTCTACTGTATCCCGTATCACACCTACGATTCTCCTCGTCACTTTTAAGGCTATACACTCTTCTGCCCCTCCTTACATCTCAGCCTTAATTCCTCGCTATACACTGTCCTGACTCCTGCGTTCTGCTCAAGGATGTCTTCTGTCTACCCTTTTTGTATCTAAAGCCCTCTCCCGCCTTAAACCTTTCTCACCGACTGCCACACACTTTGGAATGCCCTTCCCCTCACTACCCGACTAGCACCCTCTCTATCCACCTTTAAGACCTACAGTATCTTAAAACCCACCTCCTTAACGAAGCATATGAGTAGATCCATGGCTGATACTATACATTTCATACACCGACCTTGGCCCCTTGCACACGCTCTTACCAGCAAACCTTCCTGCTGTCT
This sequence comes from Ascaphus truei, assembly GCF_040206685.1. Lineage (NCBI taxonomy): Eukaryota > Metazoa > Chordata > Amphibia > Anura > Ascaphidae > Ascaphus > Ascaphus truei. The sequence continues at coordinate 222,943,284 of NC_134485.1, forward strand.
CTATACGTTCTTCCTACTTACCACTTAGAATGTAAGCTCTTCGGGGCAGGGACTCCTTTACCTAATGTTATTTGTATATCTGAACAGCTTATTCCCATTATGTGCTATTTGTAATTTATATTTTTATGTATGTATGTCTTTATTTATATAGCGCCATTAATGTACATAGCGCTTCACAGCAGTTATACACTTGACAGTCATACACATAACAGATAATACAAATAATAGATCATGGGAAGAAGTGCTTCAGACATAAATGTGACATTTAAGAAAAGGAATCCCTGCCCCAAAGGCTTACAATCTAATTGTGTCACATGTTTTACTGCTGTAAAGCGCTATGTACATTAATGGTGCTATATTAATAAAGATATACATAGATACATACTGTGTGTACATTAGTAACTTTATTTCATATAGCACTTTTTCCCAATGGAACACAAAGCGTATCACAGTTACAGTATAGTGCGCGGTGGGCAGCATTGTACATAGGATTTTACAGACACAATCCCTGCCCACTTCAGTTTACAATCTATATTGTGACTTTACTCACTAACATTTCTATCTTCTTAATATCTGTGCGATACTACATTAAATAATGCAGTACTTTAACACCAGGTAAAATCGAGTTCCAATTAAATTCCAATCTTGCGTGAGAAATTGTAAGTACTGTATGTACTGGGTGAACTTACCCTAACACATGGAACAACATAACTGCGCCCCTTTGATGCCTGAGGTTACTAATGCATTACAAAGGAATGTATTAGCGGCGTCAAAGGGATACAACATAACGCCCTACAAATAAACCACAAAAAGTTTAACATCCATACTGTACATGCAAATATTAAGCCTTTAGAAGCCCAAGTGGCCAACTAGTGGTTCGTTGAGCATGCATTGCTGGTCGTTTGGGCTACTACAAGTTTAATGTCTTCTACATTATGAATATTATGCATTTTATCACCTATCATCTTGCCTATTCTTATTTTGCCCATGTACAGTATATAGCGGCCATTATATACATAGGGAGGTGATACAAATCTGTAGCCCGATAACTCCGTGGACTGGAGATTAGTGAATAGTTTGTGAATAGGTGATTTGGCGTTATTACCTCATTTTCATGCTCATTTCCATGTTTGCTATTACATTTCACCAGCATCAGTAAAATATGCTTTCTTGTATGCAATAACATATAAATGAATTACCCAATAAAATGAATGCATATTTTTTTTTTTGTTGTTTAATTCCTATTTTTTACCTTATCCGAGTTAAGTGAATCCAGGAAAAAGAAAGCTGTTTTCTCCTCTTGGGTTCACGAGTTTGAGTTCAGTCACTGATTCTATCCAAAGAGCAAAATGCAAAAACATTCATATTAACGCTCAACGTCCAGTTTTCATTCACCTAAAACCCACAGAATGAATTCCTCCCACTTGATATTGGTTTTATTGTTAAGTTGTTTTTTGTTTGTTTTTTAGCAGAAGGAAGTCAATTTATCAGATACATTTAGTCAAAGAAAACATTATAATAATTAGCACTGTATGTTTTACATTCTACATTACTATAATCCTAAACGGCTGCTTTCTTACGTCAGAAAATAAAAACCACTGAAATGACGGTAGTTTTCGTTTGACATACCGCGTTTCCTTCCGATTCCTAATTTTTAGACATCTGACAACTTTAATTATGCTAAATGTGCTTTAAATGTCTGCAAGTATGTGTCTTTACTTCTATCTGGAATCCATAAAACCACAATGTACTTTTTGTGTACAGTATTTCATATTTATATTTGCAAAGAGCACATTCTAATTCTTGCAATCCTTCTGTTATTGAAGAAAATATGTATAATCTTCCTTAATGTTCTTGCCGTTTCATAGACAATCTACAAGGGGCCAGTTATTTATCAAGGAATAGGTGCTAGTAGAAATCTAATAGCCACAAAGTCTGTCTTCCAAGACGAAGCCCTATCCTAGAGGGAGAAACGCGTAGAGGGGGAGATCGTGGTGTAGCCCTTGTGTGTGGTGTCAATAAAGTTGGTTGAAGATCATCCGGGAGTCTCATTGATTCAGTCATGCGCAGTTGCGCCGAAGTTTCTCTTCTTTCTTTGCTAGTAGAAATCTGTTGATTGATTAATATTATGGGATTCTGAGTCCGTTTTTGCTTGGTTATCTTATGTGTAAGTGTTCATTGGTATTTATCGGGGCATGAGCTGAAGTGTAGCGTAAATAATGATGCTCTTATAATAGTAGCCCATGCTAAATTAACTTGGTGTGCTGTTCGTTACTTCTGTCCATTAAACTTTATTTTTTATTGTGTGACTGCATTCTTGGTATTTTTGTCAGCAAGCACTGGATGTAGTGCTCCGTTTTTTCTCCTTCCTGCTCCATGCTAAATTAACACCAGAAATAATTTATTGTACTTGTTTGTTAGTGTCTTCTCCTACAAAACCTTTATTTCAGGGTCTGGATCAGAGTAATGCCAAGACTTAAATAATATCACATTGTATGAAGATAATGCAGCGTGATCCTGAAATAATGGGATGCTAACCCTATGCTGATGAGCTCAATTAAAGCTGTAAATATGATTACTCAGGGAAAAAACACTGGGTTTTTTAATGTCACATTTTTTGCCCGGATTTAACAAAGCTTAGTCTTTCTAGGGCTTAGAGAGCAACTTGTCACTTGAAATAATTTGAGATAATGGTTTGCAAACTTTGGCAAAGTTTTGTGGACATTCACATCAATCAGTGATGTGAATGTCTTCCTTTTAAATCTCCTAATCAACAAATTGACTAACTTTCACAAAGTGAACTTGGACAGGTTGGCATATCTCTAGTGTCTAGTATTGTAAACATTGCTTCACTCACTAACCCTAAAAAATGCCCAGCATACAAAACCAGACTTTTATTATGTAAAAGAATACATGAAAAGGTAACACGTATCTCCACAAAAAGATGCACATTATGATTTTGGGACCAATGTGTGTCATGGGAGGACAGGAATCTTTCATGGGATCTAGCACCAGACAGGACACAGAGATCAAATAAACTGGGGATTATTTTGGCAAGAGCCAACAGACACAGCACAAAGTCACAGTGCTATACTCACAACCTCAGAGCAATACAGACAGAATCCTAGTTGCCTATGTGCCCGGCACCACCGCAATGACTTCCCCGGATTAGCTTCCACTTGCTGGATGCAAGTTGCGCCAGAGCAATTTTTAATGTCCCGCTTGGCGTAACAGACAGTCTCGGCTTCGGGTGTCTCTGGCACGACGTCAAAGCCCACTGCTTAGTCTGCCTGCACCCCAGCCCAGGAGTGATCTGTGGAACTCAGATCGGCCGCTGCTTTTCTAGATTGCCGGTTTCCATAACAAATCATGGAGAATGGGGCAGCGACCAATTCCAGCGTGGATGCTGTGTTGGGCTAAGCACAGCGCAAGGGCTCGCCTGTGTTGGACAATCTGGGCTTGGGGTGTAACTGAGAGGCTGATGCAAGGAGGGCGGGATTGAAAGCAGCGCCCACCTCCCTCTGCTCTCAGTGCCTGCTCGCATCCTCCTGATGAGATAGGCGCCACTCTGTCTGGGCAGACAATGGCTCTGCTTATCGGATCAACATCTCCCAGACAAGAGTATTGTCCATGCCCACTCTCTCTTATCCTCAACCCCTTTGTGGAAGCAGCCAAACCCAGATATCTGGGCATACAGGCTGAGTAAGTGAATCTTTAGCCTGGCATGCCCAGGGAACAAAGAAATGCATTTAACATTGCACTGCCTTCACGAAATAACGACATTACTTGACACATTACTATGGTTAACACATCATATGCTGGCAGCATGTGCCGCAGTTAGATGGGTGGCCAGGGCAATCCTGTACTGTACATCCATCAGTCGGTTAGGGGCCAGATACTGGACTTAATTGTAATATACTGTACTGGTCTCTGGGCCCCTACCATCACAATGTGTATTACATGAGTCAGTACATCTCTGCTATATGGAATTATCACAGAAAGTGTGTCATGTAGTCTCATCTCACTTGGTAGAATATTGTCATTGTCAGGTGACATCATACCATACTGTAGCTCTGCAGGACAAGCTACTATAGAGACCAACATAAGCAAATGTATTACAAATAAAACAGATTAAAACTGTTAAATATCACAGACTAAACGATTTAAATAAATATACTGTAAAAAAAGCCCTTTCAACTTGCAGGCTTTCCACATATATTTTATGTAAACTGTAACAGGATATGTCATATTATGTCATCTATGTGACAGCATATTTACATATACAGTATATGTAAAGGCATATTTTTTGACTACACCATCGCTGAAAAGTGATTATACCGAAATGGCAGAATGGAAAAAACACTCACAGCCAAAGTAACATGGTCTAATTGTCCAAGGTGAACAAAACTGAATTCTACAGAAATTAGCATCTTCATTGTGCCAAACTAAGGATAAATGATGCAAAAACTAGTTAAGAATAGGCAAATTTATTGCGCTGACCATTTTACTGTGATAATATATATATATATTTCTCTGATAGTGTAAATAGTGCTATACTTAGAATTTTGCTGGCATAACGAGTCTCTGTGCCGAGGACCTTAAAGTTTTATTTTCTTGGCCAAAACACCAGCTAGATTAAGGCCCAGCTCCGTTAAATGACTTACAACTTAACATCATAGTAACACTAGCGGTGTATCTTCAAAGCACATTAACTTAACATCAAGTCATGTTTTTCCCATAAAGAGCATTGCGTAAACTATAACGCTCATTAGTGATAATGAGATGCAAATGATATGGAAATGAAGAGTTATTTTAATATTGCATGTTCACAAAAGTTTGTTGTGGTTAATGTGGTGTTATTAGGTGATAACAAAACTTGGCGTCACTCACATCCGGACACTGGGATTTTGAAGTGTGTAATACCACAGTTGGACATAATGTACTTAACATATCATTATTTCCCAGCATTATTTCCCTCTCCTCTCTTTATCAACGTGAGTTAGAGCTTTCTCAGGGTCCCAATTGTAGTAACGCTAGGACATACTTAACATCGTGTCATTAACAGATAACCCATCGTTATGCTACAATAACGTAACACATGGGTTCTTAACTCCAGTCCCCAAGACCCTCCTACAGGTCAGGTTTTTTGGGGATTTCCCTGCTTCAGCACAGGTGGTTCAATCAGTGGTTAGTCTTCGACTGAGCCATTGACCAGGAAATCTAGGATAGAGGTGGTCTGCAGTATCAAAAGCCACAAAGAGGTTGAGTAAAATAAGCAGGGTGTAATGACCATGGTCGTTGGCAGCATGAGGGTCATTATTTATTTTTGTTAGAGGGTACGGCTGCGGTCCCAGTAACAGCCTGTGCGCACGGCGCGGCGTGCTGCAGGGTTTTTCCCAACTCAATCAAATTGAGTTTACTCCTAGCGACAGAGGCCACGCCCCCACCGGCGGTTCACCCAATGAGGGCGAACCAGCCGCGTGACGTAATGGCCACGCCCCTGCAAATCCCCAACCACGCCCCCTCCCGTCACAAGATTCTCCTCTCCTCACAGATCGCGGTTAGCGCTGTGCACGCGCCCCCCCCCCACCACCCTCGCCGGGCGCGCGTGTCACAGACATTACTGGGACCGCAGCCTAAGAGTGGCAGAGGAGAAGAGGGGCCTGGAGATCAAGGAAGGAGGATATGGCTACAGTTTTTGACAAGGTTGTCGGGGTCAGTAGAGAACTGAGAGAAGAACCAAGTTTCAGTTCTAGCAAAAAAGTTCAAAGAGAGAAGAAACAGCCATGCACCGAAAGGAATTTGAGAGAAAGTGAGCAGGCATTCCAAAGAACACAGGACACATAGCGAGGGGAGGGAGGTGGGCAATGGATTGGTATGAGGTTTTAGCAACATTGATTTATTTATCTTTATGTTTTCAGAATATGAAGTTATTTCGACGGAAAATGGAGCACCTTTAGGAAAGGATCAGTCAATTATAACCACAAATCAGACGTATTCAACAGTGGAAAACTTAAAACCTAATGCAAGGCAAGTCAAATTCTAAATATTTATAAACACACCTGCTTATGTTTAGGATCACATCATATACTGAAGTCATCCAATTAATGTGAGTGCTGAGACATACCTGTTTTTTTTTTTTTTTTTTACCTTGTCTTGAATTTTCTAATTTGTTTGTTTGGTATTGATAACATTTTACCAATCACTGTGAAAAGCTGTAATCAAAAATACAATGCACACAGTCAAAATGAAGTAGGTAAATCACATTCTAATGTCTGAAGACTGGCTGGATTATTTCAAAGAAAGCTTTTATTCTCCCATATGAAACTGTGACTAACCCCACTTCTGACATTTTTGTGTTTTTTTTTTTAATGGATTATATGTCACAAATCTTCCAGGTACATATTATGGGGGATATTCTAGTATCTGCAATTTGTGAAAATTCAAGCAGAAAGAGCCCTTTACGATCAGATTGGCATGTTTTGCTGTTCTGTAAGTCCTTCTCGCATGTCCAAACCATGCCGATAAGACTTTTTTAGAAGTGATTTCATTCCGGCTGTGTAAATCTGGACGTTATGACCAACAAGGCTCACATTTTTGGACAACTACCTGAATTCTAGTAACTCCGTTAACTGCAAAACCGCTTCTAATAACTTGCATTTTTTTTTCTCCTCCTTCAGGAGTGGTGAGATTGGTATTGCGAGTTCCATCCAAAGCCTAAAATGTGGGTTTTGCTTGATAGAGTTAGTACCACCTTCAGGTCATTCCGCTTCAGAAGCAAGTACAAGCTGGGCGTTTGGGCTGTTAAACCATGCGGTTTGACACTTTTCATACATGAGGTGTAAACTATGCGATTTGTAATAGAGAATACAGATTTTTGGCTAATTTTATTGAGCTATTTATGACCATGTCAAACCATGCAGTTTTACAAGGACAAACTAACCACTACCAGAATATCCCCCTATGACTTTCTCATTGTCCGCTTCCAACATGCATAGTATAAGAGAGTTTGTAGTATCTGTGTACAGCATGTAGCCTCTCAAGGTAGGGTTCTTGATAGTCCTGGCATTAGTGAACAAGGTGACCACATTCTTGTAGCTGGTGTGAGCAACAGTGTATCTACATTGTAGAAGTGAATTGTGCCAGAGTTTATTATGGAGAAGGAACACAGACGTCCTATTTCTAGTTCCTTCAGGCTCTGTCACATGAACTAAAATATTACACTGCCCTATGGTTTGGACTCTCAGTCCTGTCTCTGTCAGTGGGGTCTGCAGCTATTTTTTGCCTACAGGCCCATGTTTGCTTATTGCATTTTTGGTTGTGGATGGAACCTCCAACTATACAACAGGACCTGGTTAAAGACAAACAGGGCATTTTGATATCCTATTTTTTAAGACTTTTTTCTAGCGCTACTCACCAAGAGACTCAGTACTGAATAGAATACATTCTTTAAAGTTAACCTATTTCTTCCTGAGATTGAACTTTGTCAGCATGATAACATCTTTGTCAGTGAAAATAGGTTTTTAGGTGACTCCCAGAATCAGTAGAGGGCCACATGGAATTTTTGTAATGGAAACGTCTTTTTTTTCGTCTGTCACTTACAGTTAACAGTATTGCTGTTCCACCAACATCTCTCCTTCACTGCCAAGTATCCCTTTCAAGTCTATACTGTTTATCCAGCTGCTTGTTTTGGAAAGATTATGCAGTCCCACTTTAGGACTTTTCCATTGGCTTATAACTCAACAAAATGTGGGATTATAAGAATGGCTACTTGCCTGGCAATGTGCGATCCAGACACCCAGTGTTTATAGAATAGTTGTGTGCAATTTGCAAACCGGTCAGTCGTGCCAGAAATCAAACCACAGCACTTTCTTCATTTCCATGTAATTTAGAAAGTACTTTGTCTTAAGATCTAATTAGAGTTCACTTTGTAAACACTGAGTGGGCCAGAATGAAAGCTCAATGGAATGGCAGTATAATGTTTTACTTATATCAAAGTAGGCCCAGAGTTTGGGTGCATTGCTGACACCTTTAGCAATGAGTTCACAGAACTCAGTGTTTATTTAATTAAGCACTATGGTAAATGAATTACTTGCCATTAAGACAGCATAGCACTTCACAACCTTAGCAAGTCATGTTTATACCAAGTGCGACAAGTACTGGGAAGGGCTGCTCCTGACTTTTTTTTCCACCATGTGATAGGTGAAATTCCATTGAGGGCTTATTCATTAAAAAGTGTGGACGATTTTTTTTTTTTTTTGTACTTTCTATATATTTTGTTCAATATTACTCCTATTTCAGACTTGTAATCATGCAAACCTTACCAATATGCCACTTAAATTCGTCAGACATCTTACAACCTCTGCCAAATATAGAGAAGAAAGACAGTGCACAACTCTCATGGTGTAGTATAATAAAATATATTGTGCTATAAAGCAGAAGGTGAGTATTGCACGTACATCAGTTCAAGTCAAACAGGCATTACATGTTAAGTACATGTTACCACAGTGGCATACAGCTGGTCCCCGCACCGAGCGATGGTTCCTGCTTTTATTTTCAAACACACAGATACCCAGCAAGCTCTCAGAAACCCCCCAAAATTACCACAAAATATATATTATATATATATATATATATATAATATATATTATATATATATATATAATTATATATATATATATATATATTGTATGTATGTATGTATATGTCAGGGTTCTGCTCGCCACAAACCAGGACCGGACCGCGAGGCTGAGGTGGGGTTGTAAAAGCACCGACCTGAGACCACGCAGGCTGATCCGGATTGCGCAGTTCGTAGTCATATGTCGCAGGATCAGGATTGGAGAAGACAGCGTCGTCGTTGTAGAAGCCAGGGTCAGGACAGGAGACATCAGGATAAACATTGTTCAGGCAAGAGTTCGGCAACAGGTAGTCAGGAGAGCCCCGCTTCAGCTTAGGAGCGCGGGGTTGGCCTCTGCGCGAGCGACGACCATGGCCCATGGTACTGGTCACAGGAGATGGTAGGCAGACCAGAGTAGCACACCGCTTTGCTGCACGGGTGTACCAGTGCTACAGCGCAAGAGTCCTGAGCGGGCTAGGGAATCCTCTGTCTCAGCGCAGGAACCAGGACACGGCCTCTCTAGATTAGGGAAAGAGTAGGCCCCAGGAACCAGGAAGCTGAAGATACACAGGGAAACCTCCGCTTCAGTGCAGGAATCCAGGAGACTGAAGAACGCAGGGACGAAACATCCGCTTCAGTGCAGGAATCCAGGAGGCTGAGGGACGCAGGGACGAAAACCTCTGCTTCAGCACAGGAGAACAGGAGTGGACCGCTGCGTGAATATAGCAGCCGGTCACAGGAAACAAGGAGCTGAAGTGAACAAGAAGAGTACTCAGCTACAACACAGGAGACTGGAGCAGACCGCTGCGTGAATATAGCAGCCGGCCTTAGGAAACCTGGAGCTGCAGACAACAAGGAGAATACTCCGCTTCAGCATGAGAGACAGGAACAAGCGAGGGCTTGTGGCAGAACAGATAGTGACATCCAGGAAGGACTATGCTCGGCAGGGAGCATTATGGGAAGACAATACTTAAAGGCCAGCGGGCCAATCCCCGGAGGGGGGTGTGAAGGTACTGCTCCAATGAATGAATGCAAGTCTAGGTTGCAGTGATAGGCTGCACAGCTGCAGTAGATACCAGAGGGAGTGTGTATAGCTTTGGTGAGTGAATCCAGGCTGCAGCAAACATCAGGAGAGGTGCTCCAGGACTGCACTGTCTGCAAGGTAAGGCAACCAGTAAACTGCGGAGCGGATTCCTTACAGTACCCCCCCCTTCACGCGAGACCTCCGGGCGAACATGAGCACACCTAGAGTTGGGGGACCGGGAATTGTTGCTGAACCGTCTAGGATTGGGGTTAGAGTCGTGGTCCAGAGACTCGTGGTTAGTCCTTAGTGTACCCCCACCCCCCGGTGAGAACTGCGGCCAGACAGGACCATCCATGGGTCTTGGGGACATTGAGTTGTTCCTAAAATTCTTTAGGTGGAAAGGGCATCCGTAAACGAGCAGTTCTTTGGTGAGTACAGTTCTAGGATATGAGATTGATGGAAGAAACATCTTTGGTACATGGCTCGCCTCGCAAAATGACTTTGAAATCCAGGGCTGTGAAGAACCAGAGGGTTCCAGAGCAGAAACGGCAGGAGAACCCCTACGGGAAGCCCAATCTTTAATAAATGAACCGGACTCTAGGATCAGCGGCCCTGATAGTTGATCGAATACACCAGGAGGAACTTTGTAACAGAAAAAGTCTTGGCTGACCACTGCATGTTGGAATTTGCGAGGAATTTTTCCTCTAGAAGGCTCCCAGGTAATGGTTAGTAAGGGTATAGGTTGGTTGGAAGCATCTCCCGGTATTGGTATGGAAGGTGACAAGGCAAGCAGTAAACCAGGCATAGGGACCGAAATCTTGGGATACGTACAGAGTATTTCCAACTGAGAGGAAATAACAGGGGCAACCGAAAATTCCGAGGGACAAAACCATGGTTTAGCAGGAGCAGAGAAGCAAACAGTAGAGCTCTCCAATACTGGGAAATCTTCATTGGGAGATAATATTGTCAGTGAATAAGGAATAGTCCTTGGGATCTTTAAATCAGTAGCTTGAGAAAAAGGCAGAGCCAGGGTAGTGGTGGGAGGGAAGCTAACATCAGAAGCTGAAGTCTGTACCTCAGTGACAGGGCCCTGAGAATCAACAAGCAGCAAGTATGAACTATGAAAACTCTTAATGACAGGCACCTTAGGAGTACAAGGAGTCTTTTCTGAAACTGCAATGGCCCTAACCACAGGGGTACCTAACCTGACAAAAACATGAATTGGTGTGTTTTCTAGTGCAAAATCTCTGATCACAGGACTCCTAACCGATAGTGAGGGTGTCTGGGTTTGATTAGAGAAAAAATCAGATGTATTGATAAGTGACTTAGAAACAATTACTGAGGTTCTAGATTTGCTGGACATGTGAGAAAAAATACCCTTTAAGACAGGAGTTTTCATTTCTTCCCAGAGTAACCCCATGTTTGCTGGGGCATATTTAGACACAGTACTGAGGGACTGGGTTTCAGCAAAGGCAGGACAGCTAAATAGCTCAGATTTAAACCCCAGGACTTGTAATATATGCATGGTGACCTCAGACAGTACTAAGGAAGTGACCACAGATATGCTGATCCCTGGAGAATTAGCCTGGACAGAGAAATCAGGGGGACCCCCAATCAGGATACTCCTTGTAGGAAGAGCTTCAGAATCAGAAGGAGAATCATTACCTCTCAGAGTCTCAAAACTAGTAAGACACAATTCAGCGAAAAGGGATACAGTGTGCAAGCTTTTTACTAATCTATATGAAAAAGCGTCACTTTGGGGAGAAAACCGTGCGTCAGCAAACATTCCTGGGAACATAATATGAACCCCAGGAGGGACATACAGACTACTGTATGCTTTTAACCCTAAGCTTAAAGAAGAGGAGAACTCAGACAGTACACGGGGGTGAATCATAACTGTACTGGTCTCTGAAGTAGGTATTTGGTAATGAATGTCTGGGAAACCAGAAATTACTGCAGACTCCATAATGTGGGAACTATGCGCTGAAGCAGGGATCACCGCTATGTGGGCGACAGGCTGGTTCCGCGAAACACCCGGGAGAAGGAACTCTGCGAGCAAGCTTAGGGAAAAACCTGACTCCTGAATACATTTATCAGGAACCAGAACTTTAGCCGAAGTCTCCGGAGACGAAACTGCGGAAACTTGAGCTGAAGCAGGGGATTTATAGCAAAGAATATCTAGGGACTCCGTACGGTTATGGGAATCCCTCAATGCAACCTCTGCTGTCTGACTTGTGGACTCATTCTCTGAGGCTAAAACGAAGGCATTAACTTGGAGGCAGCAAGAATTTACAGGGGTTAATGCAGACAATGCCTGAGAGTAAAACATAGGTAATCTTCTCTCTGTATTAGGACAGACCAGGAATCTCTCCTCTGAAGCTAGGGGCGTGACCATGGCTGACAGAGAACAGGGATTTACCAAAGGAAACTCAGAGAGCTGCCCCTCAGGGGTTAATACAGAAATGACCCTGGGAACAGAACTTAGGGATTCTTTCTCTGACGGGGAAAGCGCACAGGACTGCCTAGCAGAGTTTAAAGCTGGAAAACCCTCAAGAGCTGGAGTGACAGATTCGGAGTTAGAAATAGGGGAACAAAGGGACTTATTCTCTGATAGTAGAACCTTAGTGTTGGCTAGTGAAACATATGTATTCTCCAGGGGAACCTCACAGGACTGCTCGGCAGGGGTTAAAGCTGGAAAACCCTCAAGACCTAGAGAAAGGACTTCTGAGCTAGAAATAGGAGAACTAATGAACTTATTCTCTGATACAAGAACATTAGGGCTGGGTAGAGCAACATATGTATTCTCCAGGGGGACCTCACAGGACTGATCGTCAGGGGTTAACGAAAACATATCATTGGTGTCAGGGAACCCGGGCATACACTCAGGGCAAGGATCCGTGGTAGACCAGGGATACAGCCAAGCGGCAGCGAAGCTGGCGAGGGGAGGATCCTGTTCCTTTATGCAAATGTCCAATGTCATGGAAAGGATATGGAGTGTTTTTTGGGCATCAGCCAACATGAGGAGGGGGTCCTCTTTTGCTATATAAATGTCTAAAGACAAGGCCAGGGAAGAGAGTTCCTTTTGGGCGTCGTCCAATTCTAAAGGGTACACATTTTCCCAAGTTAAAGGGTAACCAGGAAAGCAAATACAAGCGGCCAGCGATTGTTTTAAGTCCCGGAGGCGGTAAACCTTCATCATGAGATCATTACGGCATTTGTTTTGCAAAGGGGTTAAACCTACAAACACAATCAGATCTTCAATCAGGGGTATTATCTCACATAGAAATTGGTATTCACACTGGGACTGGTTTACAGGCTGGGACAGGCTTTCAGACAGAAACTTACCAACCCTCACCACAGGGCGGTCCGAGTTTGTGTGGCCGAGCATACTGTCAGGGTTCTGCTCGCCACAAACCAGGACCGGACCGCGAGGCTGAGGTGGGGTTGTAAAAGCACCGACCTGAGACCGTGCAGGCTGATCCGGATTGCGCAGTTCGTAGTCATATGTCGCAGGATCAGGATTGGAGAAGACAGCGTCGTCATTGTAGAAGCCAGGGTCAGGACAGGAGACATCAGGATAAACATTGTTCAGGCAAGAGTTCGGCAACAGGTAGTCAGGAGAGCCCCGCTTCAGCTTAGGAGCACGGGGTTGGCCTCTGCGCGAGCGACGACCATGGCCCATGGTACTGGTCACAGGAGATGGTAGGCAGACCAGAGTAGCACACCGCTTTGCTGCACGGGTGTACCAGTGCTACAGCGCAAGAGTCCTGAGCGGGCTAGGGAATCCTCTGTCTCAGCGCAGGAACCAGGACACGGCCTCTCTAGATTAGGGAAAGAGTAGGCCCCAGGAACCAGGAAGCTGAAGATACACAGGGAAACCTCCGCTTCAGTGCAGGAATCCAGGAGACTGAAGAACGCAGGGACGAAACATCCGCTTCAGTGCAGGAATCCAGGAGGCTGAGGGACGCAGGGACGAAAACCTCTGCTTCAGCACAGGAGAACAGGAGTGGACCGCTGCGTGAATATAGCAGCCGGTCACAGGAAACAAGGAGCTGAAGTGAACAAGAAGAGTACTCAGCTACAACACAGGAGACTGGAGCAGACCGCTGCGTGAATATAGCAGCCGGCCTTAGGAAACCTGGAGCTGCAGACAACAAGGAGAATACTCCGCTTCAGCATGAGAGACAGGAACAAGCGAGGGCTTGTGGCAGAACAGATAGTGACATCCAGGAAGGACTATGCTCGGCAGGGAGCATTATGGGAAGACAATACTTAAAGGCCAGCAGGCCAATCCCCGGAGGGGGGTGTGAAGGTACTGCTCCAATGAATGAATGCAAGTCTAGGTTGCAGTGATAGGCTGCACAGCTGCAGTAGATACCAGAGGGAGTGTGTATAGCTTTGGTGAGTGAATCCAGGCTGCAGCAAACATCAGGAGAGGTGCTCCAGGACTGCACTGTCTGCAAGGTAAGGCAACCAGTAAACTGCGGAGCGGATTCCTTACAGTATATAAGTGTCAAAAGGAGTGCTATTGGGCGTGGTTAATTGTATAAAACAAGAAACAAAGAAGTCCAGAGCAATATCCAATGTGACAAAAATACACAGTGAAATACCTATATATCTCATGAAAAAAGGGTAACCATTTGGCCAAAGCGTATAAGCCTGCGAGCCACTTTCAAGGCATGACCATAATATCGCAGGTTCTAACACTAACTGATTAAAATCCTTATTTACCTCTATAATTAGAGGAAGGATGGTCCTGGCATTGAACCTGTCGCAACCAGCTGCATGAAAAGAAAACCTGCTTACTTGGACAGTGGGGAGGGGCGAGCTTTAAACCCTGGGAGGGAGGAGCCACTAACCTAAGCTCGTCAGAAATTGGAAAAACGAAGAGACCGCTACGCAGGAGGGTGATAGAACACCTAGGAGCAGTAAGAAATAACCTTGACACCCTTGTCACGAGACATGTGCATAGGTTTCATAATGGAGACCAAAGAGTGCTCAAATTCATGGGTATTGACCATACCGATTTGGGATCTAGAGGAGGTGACTGGGATCAAATTATTTTTTTGCTAAATGAAGGCTTCATGTTTACCCCATTTATCTAATACTCACCCATCATTCTGAACCATTGGATGGATACACATAATCTCCATCATTTTGGAGTTCACATGTAAAATTAAAATTACTTACAGTTCAATTATGTGCATGTATTTACTTTAATCTGCAACCCTTAAACAGACACACAAATAAGGGAGAGCCAATGCTCATGCGATTTTAGGAATATTCCCTACTGTAGGTGTCTGCAATATTGGATACACAGTATGTATAACAATTAAAATTGCAATCTGTAAGCACATTAATCCCTGATATACGCATAGCTTTATCAATATACTCACATAATGTACTATATAAGAGTATTTCTCTGGCAAAATACTTATAAGTATGTCTAGCCAGTAACAAGATTATAGGACATGTATTATTCTGTCCTTGCCATCCACTCCATGTTATGTGGGTACCATTATTATACTAACAGCTAACACATGCGCAGTAGTATAGAGTGTTTACATCCGGAATCACTCGGGCCACTTTACGGAGATATTTCTCCTTATCACTAAAGTGCATTATACATCATCCGCTTAGTCAAGAACGGTGTTCGATCGTATACTTACCACGGGACAACCATCCTTTTCAGAAAACCGAGGCTCAGTGGAACCTAATGAGTTAAATGTAGCAATTAGTCTACAGACGCGAAAGTGTATAAATTTGACGACACGGGAAAATCACGCCCCACAGCTAATTAGGAGCCTTCACAGAGCATGTTAGCACGCAAAACGATCGTTGGCTGAGGCATACATACAGGCAGAATCACTCTGAGTAAACTATATCTCTTAGCTACAGATAAGTTTAATGGTTGCGATTTTTGAGGTTAGTGGTTCTAAACACCACATAATCAGTTAGCCTTTAGCAGCCTGCATATGACCCCGGCAGATACAAGACTGGGACTGACGGCTAGGTACTTAAACTCAGTGTATACGGTACCCTCAATGCCTGATACAAACATTTAACTGCTGCGATTGTCAAGACTAGTGGTTCACAACACCACATACTAAAGATAGCTCTGCACATATCCAGCATAAATTCCAGCAAATTCAACTGGCTTTTAAAATTGACCATTCACTGCCAGGGTGAGACATATTTGGAGATTCACTAGCATATAGAGTCAGAAATGTATCAGGTTGCTCAACTCATTGTGGTGAATGCAACATTTTGTATCTAATCTCTCAAATACTCTAGGGAAACTTTCAACAAAATCCTCCCAGTGAGTTCATTGAAGCGTCAGCATCAGACCACACCATTGTAACATTGTAGTGCCAAAACTAACAACGATACAACAAGGTTAAAAGGAACATCTCTTTTAATCACAAGAAATCTGCAACTGCAGTAAATACAGGGCAAACACTGGCCCTTTGAATTCAGATAAATCATGTCGGCTCTCTTCATCAAGTGAGTAATCTGTGACTCTGATATTCACTGTTCTAACATTGGTTTACCAATACTGACAATTATGTCCGTTCCACCCGAACTGTGTGGAATAATATCGTATATCTAGCCTACATTATCCTGAGACGCCCTTATTTTGGCTATCTGTTTGGTCATATGTTGTTACGAGTGTGTCTTCTTTGTAGACTTTATTTTAACTTGGATATTATTACAAATTATTTTAAATATACTTCATATACTCACCTTCTGGTAACCGAGTGTTCTCTAAGCTGAGTTCTTTTTTCGTCTGTAGATCTTTAGCAATGAGTTTACAGCAACTCAGTGTTTTTTTATTTAAGCACTATGGTAAATGAGTTACTTGCCATTAAGACAGCATAGCACTTCACAACCTTAGCAAGTCATGTTTATACCAAGTGCGACAAGTACTGGGAAGTGCTGCTCCTGACTTTTTTTTTTCCACCATGTGATAGGTGAAATTCCATTGAGGGCTTATTCATTAAAAAGTGTGGATGATTTTTTTTTTTTTTTGTACTTTCTATATATTTTGTACAATATTACTCCTATTTCAGATTTGTAATCATGCAAACCTTTCCAATATGCCACTTAAATTCATCAGGCATCTTACAATCTCTGCCAAATATAGAGAAGAAAGACAGTGCACAACTCTCATGGTGTAGTATAATAAAATATATTGTGCTATAAAGCAGAAGGTGAGTATTGCATGTACATCAGTTCAAGTCAAACAGGCATTACATGTTAAGTACATGTTACCACAGTGGCATACAGCTGGTCCCCGCACCGAGCGATGGTTCCTGTGATCCGCTACCAGGTAGATGGTGATCAGCGTCCTCGTGTAGGCTGTTGGTTCCTGGATCCCGGTGTCTGTCAACGCTCGATCGGCACCTCTAGTGGCTCAAACAAACTGCTCCATAAATAAAAGGTCTGGCTGAGCTCTAACATAAAGAGTATCAGGAAATGTATCCTGATATTAAGTAGCAATAAGACCTGAATCAGGGGCTAAATGTAGTATTAATCTAACAGTGGACTAGATAAAGCAGATATTGGAGGTGTAATCTTAAATCTGCTACTCCTGTTCCTGTTCTAGTAGCCATGATGAGCAATGCTGCCTGAATAAGTGCTGTTTATTCACACATAAAGCATTTGAGGTATAGACTGCATTGGTGCTGTTTGTTCAGTGAGATACTATACTATTATAACTACAGTAAGTAGGTACTTAAGATTAAGAATCAGCCTGTAATACTCTAGATGGGGTTAAAAAGGTAGGGCCCTCTTGTGCTATAAAGTACAGCACTACCAAGGAGCGCATGGCACCTACAGTAAATGGACCACACAGGACTAGTGTGGATGACAGAATCACGTGACCTATGTGCGTTTCGCATCACAATGACGCTTCTTCATGGGTTGTTAGACTATAATTTAAATCAAAAGGGAGAAGGGGTGTCTCAGTTAGTAAATACACAGCCTATATGTATGTGTTCCCCACGCTGCTGGATCATTCTTTGACAAAGGCCCTTGGGCTGAAACGCGTCAGATGATCCTGCAGCTTTATCTGTCTGTTGAATAAATCTTTTTGAAGTCACCACCCATGTCTACCCTGTCCTGTTCATTCGGCTGTGCTCCGCTTTTTCTCCCGCTGCTGCTGCTGGAGGACTTCACATACTGCTGATTGCGATACTGCACGACGCTGAGTCCCCGCCCACGGAGGGGAGAGCTGCCGGTCATGTGACCATCCCACAGCATGCTGCCTGCACGCCGGATCTAACGGCTTCACTGCTTAGACTTCAGGTTCAGCTGGCGTGGAGCCCACCGGCCAGCTCTTATCATTCATTGAGGAGGACACCGCCGGTCGCGTGACCGCCCCACCTGACTTCCAGCCATGGTGGGGTTGGCGGTGCAACGCTACAACCAGAGGCGCTGAGGACCGGATCGATACTCCCCACAACCGTGAGTTTAAGCAGCAATTGGTGCCCTATGCTGGGCCA
Organism: Ascaphus truei; assembly: GCF_040206685.1. NCBI lineage: Eukaryota > Metazoa > Chordata > Amphibia > Anura > Ascaphidae > Ascaphus > Ascaphus truei. The sequence continues at coordinate 222,961,429 of NC_134485.1, forward strand.
GCTGCTTTCCTGAGGTCTTCCATCATTTATGTACTTTCTCTGGCAGCGATTCTTTTATTGACTCTGATGCACCTAAGGGATAATATACATTATCCAGTTTTCTATCAGTTAGTAAATAGATTAACTGTAAACAATGACACTGAGTTCAAATCAGGGGAATCTGGTTCAATTCTCGATGTCACCACCTTGTGACCTTGGGCAAGTCACTTTATCTCCCTATCCCTCAGGCCCCAAAAACATAGATTGTAAACTTATCTTGGCAGGGACTGCTTCTGTAAAATCCCTATGTACCGTCTGCATACCACGCACTATACTGTAATTGTAAAGCATTTTGAGTCCCATTGGGAGAAAAGTGCTATATGAATTAAAGTTATTATTAAAATGGTCACCGATTTTACAACAAAAAAACCACTGAAAACCAAACTCCCTAATTATAAAGGCACTCTAAGGGTTAGAACAATGATCTTCCATCATTTACTGTCAATTTATTTTTGGTCCAATTTTGCCCTGTGTATGTCAGCTTGTGATTTGGGATGTATTCACATGAGTTATAGAGAAGTTACATGACTCAAATGATGCACCCTTGTCCTGTTATTATCTCTCTTTCACTCCACTAGGTTTGAGGCGACTTAAATCTCTTTTACAAAGTGGTCAGGTTTGGGAGCAGGGAGCAGACTGGGGCAGAGAGTGGTGCAGTGCTTCAAATCCTTTTCTGTGCATTGACACATAGACCACATTATGTTCTACATACATGTTTTCCTGTTTACAGGTTCAGATGTTAGCCACATCAGTTCAATACCAGCATTACTTTTACTATGTGCATATAAAATGAGCGCTTTCATGACTAGTTTCTCATAAAAGAAATCTGTCGTGGGTCACAAAGAAGCACATTGATAAAATATGTGTAACCCCCTTTAGTTCCAGTGGGGCCTGCGATACATTGTAAATCAATGTGCTGCTGTCTTCCCCGGGATTACCTGAATTAAAATACTTCAGGATATAGCTAAAAACTCTGACTTGACTTGATTCTAGACTACAGTGTTTCAAATGTAAACATTTTACATCTGCACCATTTGGAAAAAAGAAGAAATTCACTCTGCATGCCAGAGTCCCATGTGGTAAAACTATTTCCTATGGAACAAAGTAGAGTAATTGATATAAGTGGAGCTTTTGCATTCTGCCCAAGTGTTTTGTTTCATCATTACAAATTGAAAAAATCTATGCTTATTGTACTTCATTTAGCACCGCCCTTGAACTACCATGTTGAATGGCTTATGGTGTCATTGATTGATAATCGCCTAGCTTATAGTGCGTATGAGTTGACCGTCTATTCCTGAGTTGCATTTTCAGGGGAAATTGATGTGAAAGTCTGTTTCCCAGAAAGAAAGAAAAAAATGTATGTGTTAAATTCCACATTTTCTGTGCAAAAGAAAAATACATATATAAAAGTAAATTATAACGGTTTATACATCTGTAAGTAAGGTACGACAGGTTTCATATACAGATTTGTGGAAAGTGTGACAGAGAAAGTTTTTGATTTCTCTGTATACTGCAATTCAGGCAAAATTAATCACGAGCATTCAACTACAGTATATTTTTTTTCATCTGTCATTAAACTGTTGAAAAACCATAATATTAATGATGCAGGTAGACCCTTGTGACAGTCAAAGAAAGCACATGATAACAGTGAAATATAAGGTCATGCAATTGAAAAGTCCTTGTATTACAGAGCATCTTCAATTCAGAATTAATACCAATAATTCAATGCCGTTTTATAGAGGAGATGGAGACAGCTCTGGTGCACATCCACCAGATAACACATCACATTGTGTTTTCTTAAAAACTTCTTGTCAAGAATATATATATATATATATATATATATATATATATATATATATATATATATATATATATATATATATACATGTAGAGGTATCAGTACCGTGTTAGCCGAGCTTCAATAATCAAAAAATAAATAGATGATACCGTTCTGTGGCTAACGAAATGCTTTTATATACATTTTGCTTCATTCATTGTAACATCGCCGGAAGAAGAGATCAGTGTATCTCGAAAGCTCGCACAAATAAAAGCATTTCGTTAGCCACAGAATGGTATCATCTATTTATTTTTTGATTATATATATATCATACATTTTAAGTTATGGTGGGTGAAAAAGGCGACAGAAAACAACCACCGTTAGCATATATCCAATAAAGAATATCACTTGTGAGTACATTCACATGTCTTAGACAGGTCTGCAACCCTGCCTTTCACCATTATCACCTAGCATACAGTGCTTCCACTGCAGCAAGGGATTCTGGGAAATGACATGCAAATGAGCACACAATGTGTCACCTTTTGCCTGGAATATCCATTCGCATGGAGCCCATTTAAGCTGATGTATTGCCGTTCATACAGCTTTTAAACAAGGCATGGGACTAGCAAAGCAAGTACAAACCAATCACAGACATGTTTCAACCTTGATGGGTATCATCAGTGTGAGGTTGGTCTATACTTGCCTTGAAATATTTCTAGGCTGGGTAGGTTTACCATACATTTTAAGTTATGATGGGTGAAAAAGGCGACAGAAAACCTCCACCGTTAGCATATAGCCAATAAAGAATATCACTTGTGAGCACATTCATATGTCTTAGACAGGTCTGCAACCCTGACTTTCAACCATTATCACCTCGCATACAGTGCTCCCACTGCAGCAAGGGATTCTGGGAAATGACATGCAAATACATATAACAGCTGAACCCCATTATAAAGCTCACATATAACAGCTGAACGTGAGTGTGCCACTGCTGTGCAAAATGCAGCAATATGGTAAACACTATAAAGACTTCTGTATTTTGTAGGTAAGAGTGAAGGCCAATGCCTAACATTCCACAGTATAAAATCAGTACTGTGTAAGAAATGCTTCCTGCTGGTGGCAGTGGTTTAACACCACTATGGAATTTCAAGGCTTTATCCTGCCAAAAACTATAATCAAAATATATGTGCAAATTGCCCAGGGGTCTCCATATATTATGAAACACTTTAAACAACTTATAAATTAATATTTGAAAGTCTTATAAATCAAGAGAAGCGAGTGGGACCCTGTGTGGTATATACCTACTGGAATTTTGGATGAATAATTACACTCCACAAATATTTGTATCATTGCAGCGTTCCTCTCAGATTGTAGTCATTTCCTTAGGGCTAAATAAAATACGCTCATGTCTGTACCATTTCCACAGTGGGCAGCGTCTGATTTCAGAATGCTTCAAGTCCAGAAAGCAAAGTATACTAAGATATTTTGGCAATAAGATATGAATTGAAGACAGGTCCAGTGTAACTTTAATTCCAATAAACTAGATTCAGATAAGGAGAGTTTCTTTATTCTGTATTTGTTTTTTTATTTAAGCCTCTAGATGGTTGTAAAATTCAGGGGGTTTTCAGAATCCATATTTTATTTTAAAAAATAAACATGTCTCTAAGTGCGATTTGACGTTCTTTCACCAGTATTCTCTCTGTTCCACAGTCCTACAGTTATACATATTAATTTCCTAGCATTTTGTTGGTACATGGAAATAAATGTTTTGCATTACCCAGGCTGACTCAACATGCTATTTGTAGAACATGACGGGCATTTTGATGTTACACCCATTGACGGCACTATCTGTAATAAAACCGTCCACTAGCGACTATTGCTATACATTTTATACACACTGGATGCTTGCACCAGTGCTGGTTTGAAAGAAATAAGAAAAGCAGCAAGTCCTGTCGCACTTCAGATAAATTCCACTATACGCAGCTTGGCTGAATTATACATAGATTTATTTGATGCACAGTGATGTTACAGTGACAGAAGCACAACGTTTCGGGAAAACCCTTCGTTAGAAGTTGCTTTTCTCCGAGTATCTTGATGTGGCCACGGATCCTCATCTCACCTGTACTTGCACCATATCTTTTATCCCTCCATCACAAACTATTCTACTGCAGAAATAATCATACACCCAAAGTACAACTGAATAATGTAGGCGTAGTCTTGCAATATAGAATAAACTCATTACAACAAGTCAGAGTACAGTTAAATAGATATGAAAGAATTCTCCGAGTGGTAAAGGTGTTGTCACTTTAAGTACTGTTGGGCCTGTTTGCCTCAAGCAGCAAGAATAGGGACTACGTATAGATTGCAAACACTGATGGGCATTACGATAGCTGATAACTGCAATAGCTGTTGGTGAACATCCATGACCATGGAAATTAATTGGACAAAAAAACAACCTTTGTAGTGTTCCTCCTCTCTCCTTTACCACCCACGTTACTCCATCTGGGAGTTAGACTACTGGTAGCTAATAATGCTAATATTATGCTATTCCCATTAAATCCATTGATGTCATCTGAAATCTATCAGACAGGAAATTGGAAACTTCTGCCACATGTAAACTTTACACCTGAGCAAACTGTCTGGACAATAAAAATGACACATTTGTCTGGCATTCGAGACTTTAATGTACTGTTTAAATGTTGGCTTGAGAGGTTACCATTGCTTCCATCTGAGTGTCTGCCAGTGTGTTCATCCAGCACAGTATTTTTGTAGGTACAATGGGAAATTAATTGGTAAAATGCAAACAGCCACTGTGAAGCACGAATACAGCTTCTAAAGTAATCACTAAAATACAGCAAATCGTTTCAGACATGTAGGTATCCAAATACACATTTTCATTTGACTAAGAACACAGAGGTAAAGCTGCAGGCCACTAATGACCATTGATATGTCTCTGACTGATCGCTATAGGCCCCCCATTCACGTATCTCAGTCTACTTACACTTTGTGCAGAAAATGTCTTAATATAATGATTTTATTCACATTATGGTTCCAATTATTACCTCGGCCACAGACACTGTATAATCGTGTGATGAGAGCCCAAGAATTATGTATCAAGGCACATGAGGTCCAGAAAACAGTCAATGTATGTGAGTTATATAAAAAGTCGCTTTGTTTTAGCATTTTAGTATCTTCATTCATATGCTAACGAACATTATTTTTTAACATCAATCAGAAACCATGATATACTACCTTATTATTAATTAATCAAAATATCACTTGCGAGCACATTCACATGTCTCAGATACTGCAACTCTGTTTTTCACCATTATCTCCTAGCAGCAAAGGAGTCTGGGAAATGACATGCAAATGAGCACACAGTGTCACCTTTTGCTTCAAATCCATAGTGACATGGTCCCCCTATAAGCTTATGCCAGCCGCATTACACACCTTTTCTTCTGTGTAAGGTGTAATGAACAAATGTGTTGGCAAATCAGATGGGAATGTTACAGTGTCACTGGGAGAGTAGTTTAACATATCCCAAGAACAATAAAAATACAGATTAACGCTTCACTTTTTTTTTTTCAACTAAGTAGTTAATTTGTTTAGTGCAACAGAAGCATTGAGAAGGAAAAATGTGCTCCCCCTTCTGCATTTGTAAGTTGTGAAAGTCTCTGAGGAACAGTCACTTGTAAACGATAACACACATTTTTGGCCAGCTGGGTCCTGAAGTTTTATAAATGGGGGATGGTCCTTACCATTACTTGGGGGTATGGGAAATTCTAAACAGCTGATACAAATTGTTATCTAAACACAGAAAGCATCTTTAACCACCACTTAATTAGTCTAGATTTCTTGTATGTTTAAAAAAAAAAAAAAAGTACATACAGTATAACTTCTGACTATATTGATAAATCAGTCTAAATATGGAATATTTTTGCAGTGAGTTTTGGTTGGAAATAGCAGGAGATCTTATTGTATGTATATCTTTATTTATATAGCGGCCACAGTGCACTTATTGCTTTTCAAAGACAATACAGTACAGGGAATTATAACAATATGTAACGGGTATTCCCCCACCCAATAGCATATATTATGTGTGTGCGGGGAACCTAATGTTACCAGGTGTGATGCTTTACCTGTTGGGCTCACAGGGGGCCTAAGCCTCTGCTACGGGGAGCCTGGGGCACGTATAATAATAGGTGTAACCTCGTACTCAGTGCAGCGCCTCCACCTGCGATGGCTCCCACCAGAGGGGGAGTGGTTCTCACAGGACAATATATATCACACACAGCATGTAAAACAACCAATAACTTTACTGTAGCAAACATACTTATTCATATATATATATATATCAACAGGTGTCCCTCTCTAGACTCGCAGGACGCTCCCACCTACACCGGGTGATCCCACCCCATGTCCAGTAACCCCACACAATATGTCCTCCACACTCAAGTGAGATAAATATATGTGTGACTGCGCAGCCACTATGTCCTGTATGAATAGATGGTATAGTTGGTGCACTGGATGATTACCTGCCGAGCACTCCAGTGCCCGGGCCTGCCAAGGAGCTTCACAAAGGATCCTGATGACACGTGAATACAGGAACTACCGTCCGGGGCGATCCCACCCGGATGGCTGCTGCCCAAACCTCTGGATGGACGCGAAGCGTCCGCTGTGTCCCTAACTGACTCTGGATAATAAGGGGCAGGGTCCCTAACCTGGGGCCTGTCCCTGAAACACTCAAAGCTACTGGTGACTCAGGGCTATCTGGGGCCTAGGGGGCTACTGGCCTAGTGCAGGGAGTCACTGACTCCTGCACCCTACCTCCTTCCCCTAGCTGCTCCTGACGCCGACTGACTAACGTGCTCAGAGCCCGCAAAATGTATCTAACCTCCTCTGCAGGGAGATGCTGTAGCCCTATTGGCTCTCTGGGGTCATGTGGGGCGCTCCTTAGGCTCATGGGATATGTAGTCCCTCTCTAGAGCCCTCTGCTGATTGGCTGGCAACCGCGCGCTTGTCTTGCGCATGCGCGAGCTTCCCTGCTGGCCACTGCACCGAGATGTTCACTGCGCATGCGCGAACACATATAAAATGGCAGCGCCCTGCCGCCCTGCTTCGGGAGCGCCTGGAGCCCTCGCAACACGATCGCGGCCCTGGCAACCGGCCGCGCGCGTCCCCGGCAACCCCCCGAGGCAGGATCCTCACTGCTCCCACTCTTGCGATTGGCCGACGGAAACGCCATTGGGCTCGGCGGCCCCCACAATCTCCAGCAAGGTGAGGGGGGTTGACAGGCAGGTGGAACCTGGCTACAAATACAATAAGCGCAGCAAAATCAGACAATAGGAAAGGAAATCCCTGCCCCGGAGAGCTTACAATCTAAGGGGCCTATTCTAGTAGCTTCGATAACCAACTCATCGAGGATTTTTAGCAGTTCTCATAAAGATTTGCTAGGTAGCTACTCAGAAAGCCTCGATGAGTTGGCCAAATCGTACAGGGAAGGCATTTTTTCGCGATTTCTCACTCTTGGCCAAACTCACCTACAGTAGCAGGAGCGGCAAAACAGCTCCAAGTCGCATTTTGTCCGAAATCAAGTTATTCTAGTAGCTCCGATGAGATGATCGCAGCTCTGGAATTGTGAGTTTATCAAAGATTCATCTCGCCAGCCCAAGGGTGGTGAGATGGGATCTCAGAGCAGGACTTAGAATAAAAAATTCATTTTTCCTGCATCGAATTGAAGTCGGGGGTCTCCGGAGCTGATACCCATTAATATAAACTCCGGACACTCCCGGCTTCCATCCGATGCATTAAAAATACATTTACAAGCAGCTTAATTACCTTAGCGGCTAACCACCAAGGCAATGAAGAGGTTACCTACAAGGGGGTTACCTGGTTTATTGTGGGTAGCAGGGGTGGGTGAAGGTGGTATTTTGCCCATGGTGGGTGTTTAGGCCTTGCGGGGGTGGGGTTGCGGGAGGAGTTAACCACTTCATTACATAATCGCTAAGATAGTGAAAGGGTTCACTCCTCCCGCTACCCACCCGGTAGGCATAAACACCCACTGCGGGCCAAATACATTCACCCACCCACGCTACCCACAATAAACATTAAAACAAAATACTAGCCAATACACCCATTTATTGCCAGTGTGGTTACCAATGTCCTCAATGGGAGCAAAAATAACCTCAAAGGCAAGGAATGGGCACCCCCTCTACCCCCAACAGCCACAACATTACAGTACAGTAATGGGCAAAATTACTATTATCCAGATCTGGATAACAGTGCATTTGCCCATTCAAAATAAAACATTGTCCAGCAAGCATAAAGTAAATAAAACTTTTACTTACCCCTGCCAGGATGAAGGCCATCCTCATCACCATCCTCCGTGGGCATCAACAGTCCAATAAAAATACAAACTAATGGCCCCAAACCCCTTAAAGGTAAAGTAATTAAGGGGTTAACCCCCTCCCCTGCTACCCATCCGAGCGGCTTAACCACCAACCCCGGGACAACTACCCCCACCCTCTACCCATTGAATGGCTCAGTGGTACATCATGCCCATATAATATGGAAATGATTAGCCCTATAGCAGTCAATGGGCAACCTAAAAAAAAGAATGGTGTGTGTGTGTTGAATATGCGCATTTTAAGTGAAACTTCATTGTGTTTTCTCACAGAAATTGTAATTATACTGTGAAAAATCTTTCATTCAAGCAAAAACATCAAAATTAAAATACTATTCAATTGGCAAAACACAAAGAAGTTGAAGTATGAACGTGTGTGCTCGGCACACAGCCCGTGTTTTTAATGTTGTTTATATGTAGGACTGTGAAATGGTCAGCAAGGTTCAGAAGTCATGCCATATTCTTTATTCTTGATAAAGTGTACATTGTGCATCCTCTTAATGATAACAAATCTGCTTAATACATATTTCCACTGATGCATGTACAGTAGGGCCCCGCTGCTCTGCGATCCGCCAATATGGCGGTACTGTTTTGACTGTAGTCATATTTCCATGCAAGCGCTGAAGGGGGGCGCCAAATCTGCGCATGTGCAGAATGCTGCATTGTGGGACGGCGTAGGAGGGAGGAGAGACGGGAAGTTGCTGGTTGACATAGCTTTTTTTGTTCAAAGTGCACAAATGCTAAGTTCTGCTTTTCGGCGATTTCTGCTTTTCGGCGGGGGCCTGCAACCGAACCCACCGCATGAGTGGGGCTCTACTGTACAAAAAATGGAAAGAGCATATAATCAGCTGTGTGTTTCCTTAATTTGAAGATTACTCGTGTGTGTATGTGTGGCTGTATGTGTGTGTTTGGCAGTGTGTGCATCTGTGGCTTTGTGTGTGTATGTGTGGTGCTGTGTGTGTGGTTGTGTGGTTGTGTGTGTGGTTGTGTGGCTGGTTGTGTGGCTGGCTGGTTGTGTAGCTCGCTGGCTGGTTGTGTGCCTGCTTGCTGTGGTGGGTTCCTCTGCGCATGCTCTGGATGCGGAGGGCATCTCTGCGCATGCGTTTGGGGCACGCACATAGCCATGCCAGTTTTTGAGTCTGTGTGCATGAACTAAATGGCCTGAAGACTTCTGCGGGCAATGGCCAATGCTGCGCATGCGCACGGTGACATGCAGGAGGAGTCCTGCACATGCACATGATGATGGCCCTTATGCGCATATCTGCAGTCACGGTCACTTATACATATGCGTGCAGTTTACGGCCTCTTCAACGTGATAGCTGCTACTGCACATGTTGACGGACGGACAGTCCTACGCATGCGCAGTGTCTACCTCTCTTGCGCATGCACTCGCCGACGGCCACTCCTGCGCATGCGCGGAGGAGCATGCATCCAGCCCCCAATCTACAACTCCCAGCAGGCTACAAAACACAATGATGTCACTTCCACCGTCACTTCCGTCTCCATGAAGGAGATTTGTGCCAATGGAAATTTCAATTGTTACAGGTGCCAGCAAAGAAGTTTCACTTCAAAAACAACAGCACCAAAAAAAACAACAATAAAAAAATACCCAAGCACCTAAACACCAGAACAATAAAAGAAATAAAACACCTAAACAGCAGACCAATAAAATAAATCAAACACCTAAACAACACAACAATTAAAGAAATGAAAAGCCTTAACAACATTACAATTTTTGTTTGATTTCTTTTATTGTTGTCTTGCTACTAACCGCTAAGGTGATTAAGGGGTTTAGGGCCATTTAGTTTGTATTTTTTTTGTACTGTTGCTGCCCACGGAGGACATGGACCCGAAGGACAGTGATGAGGGCGGCCTTCAGCCTGGCAGAGGTAAAAAGAAGTTTTATTTACATTATGCTGGCTGGACAATGTTTTATTTTGAATGGGCAAATGAGCTAATGTCCATATCTGGACAATAGTCATTTTTCCCATTGCTGTACTGTATGTGTTGGTGGGGGGGGGGAGGGTAGAGGAGGTGGGTAGTAGGGTTGTTGTGTTTTTTAATGTTTCTTGGGAGTAGAGGGGTTGGGTGAAGGGGGTAGTTGCCCCAAGGGTGGGTGGGTCTGTGGTACATCCCATGCAATGTTTATATGTCCCGTGTCCCATGACCGGGACATTTAAATGCATAGGAGATACCGGCACCCCGTACCGGGGCCTGTATCTCGAGAAGCAGGGGGTCCCCGGACCTGAAATCAACACGATTCTACTCCGGAGACCCCCTGCTCCCGCACACTAGTATTAAAATGTAAATAAAAACAGTGCGATCATCTGTGAGAGCTGTGCAGGGGAAGGCGGCTCTCTCTCAGACTGTGGCCAGATAGTACAGGGGAAGAACTTAGATAAAACTGAAATCACTTTGCTGCTATGCCATACTGTTTGGGCATTTTCCTGCTTCACAGTTTGAGAGGGTTTCAGATTTTTTCCTGAATGCTGTGATAACACAAATGACAAAAAGTTTGATGGGGAAATGCCTAACCATTCGAGATGGCAGAGATTATTTTATCGAAGCTACTAGAATAGGCCCCTAAGTGTCTATCATTGACTTGCCTTGTGTTGAGGGACCTTGGTAACATTTGCAGTGTATTAGGAGGTAGTCTATTAATGGCTATTTAATTAATTTTCAATTACTTAAGATTAATTAAGAAATATAGCTGCCAGCCTGTCAGGAAAAGAGTGTGGATGGGCGCTGGGGGGTCATTAGCGAGGGCCATATCTCCATATTTCTGGGTCCCCAGTCCATATGTGGTTGAACCGCCATCTTGTGTCTGTAAGCCTCGTCATATGCTAACCAGTTGCCAAATGTTTTCTGCGTTGACTACCTGGAGGGGTCAGTGAAACGCCTGACCCCCTTGTCAAATTGCTTGACATTATCAGAGAGTAGTGTTAACGTAGGTACAAACTCCCCTTTCCACATTTTTTCTTTCACAGCCAAGGGCAAATGCATGCCTAACGGTTATAAGCTGTGAGATACGCTACAAGATAGCTTGTGCTCAGGGTTATTACTGTGTCTTCCCTAGGCGCGCTATCCACCATTAGTGTGTGTGTAACTGAGTAGGTGCAATATTCTCTACCCTCAAACGTGCTGCCCATGCGGCCTGTACATTCGCATGGGCTGGCCTAGCAGATGCAGCGTTTGCCTCTTCTTGCAGGCTGAACAGCCTACTCAGCTGCGCGAAAAGAAACACCAAGCTCATTTGCTTGTAACGTACCTGCCGCCTCCCAAACTCCCAAAGGTTTCTCCTTGCGGTCATCTGCGTTCTGCTGTAATGCGTCAAGCCCACCAGACAGTGCCCTGCCCGTTGCCGCCAGTACATCCAGCGAGGATCTTGAACCTATTCTGGAAATAGGCACCCTGCTTTCTTCCTCTCAATGCAGTGGTTCCCTGGATTGGTGGGCTACAGGCCTGACTGAGCCAACCTCAGCCGGTATTGCCATGCTTCCCCCTGTTTGGATGCCACGCCCCCAGACATAACTCTTGTGCCGCCAGGGAAGGGAGCGGATGGAAGCGGGACAATCATGGACCAGCGAGAGGGGAAGGCACTCACCCGACATTAGTCCCCCTCCTAACTGCAGGGGCCGACTTTATTCCCTATGTGAAAATGCACCCGTTTTAAATTATTACTCAAATCCTTGTCAGTGTGTAAATAAGTACGTAGAGTGGTTTTCGATTGTACTAAGTAGAACAGCAGTGCCACTTGCAACTTTGCCCAAGATAGCACAAATCCCCTGCCAACAATAAATACAGTATATGGCCTGCCCACCCAAAACAGAGCAGTTTTCATTTCAGCTGTAGAAAATGTATAAAAAGCACCCGGCCAACATTCCACTCAGTTAATATCCCCTCCCAGGCCAAGCGAGAACTGACAGCACCCAGCATTGTTATCTTTTGTAGTAAGAAACCATAGCAACCAAAAATGTATTACAGAGGGATGTTGATACATTTCCAGGAGGAGCTGCCTTAAAATAACACAATCATTTACCAAGTCCATGTCTTTTCCCTCATTTCGGTTTCCAGAAATTAACATGCAAGCTTATTTGAAGTGGGGAGATGAGTAAGGCAGATTAAAAAAAAACAAAAAAAAACAGACATAGAGAGTTGTGTACGTAGGTTTCCTTGGGTCAATTGTAGAGCAAAATACTACACTAGATAATAAAAATGGAAGTCAGGTCATTTATTTGGTACATCAGGTGCAATTTGTTGCAGGATTGCACCCAGTTTTGCCTTGTTGCAGACTCTATAACGCTCATTCAGCCTAGCTTTGTCAGCTCCCTTTCTCTTTCAAAATGCTTAGCAATTCATTCAGTCTGGGATCTACGTTGAAGTTGAGGTTACTTAGAAAGTTACTAATCCGCTAGTCAGCTGACCTTCTTCCCGCCCCGATATAAAAACCTGTGAGTGACACTTCTTTTTGCTCTTAGCGGGATATATGATTCCTTTTAAATGGTCTTTTCTGCCATGCTTTTATAGCTAATGTACCAAACAGGAAACAGAGACCCAAATGCAGCACTCAACCTCCTTCCTGAATGATTAATGGTAATGTTAAAATAATCTTTATTGTAACTCAAGTTTAAAATATATGGCAATAAAATAACATGTACAGGTGCACATATGATCCCACCTGGTATTCCTAAGCAGCAGCTGTTTGCACTGATCTGATTGTAAGATCACTGCTTACACATAAGGCTGCGGTCCCAGTAACTGCCACAGCGCACGGCTCGGCGTGCGCTGTGCGTGTAAGCACCGCCCTTCAATGGGGCTGGGCCCAGTACGCACCTTCACGCAGAAGGTGCAGCCGCACCATACTGCAAGGTTTTTTCAACTCAATGAAATTGAGTTCAAACCTTGCGACGGAGGCGTGGCCACGCCCCCACCGGCGGCTCACCCAATGGGGGCGAACCAGCCACGTGACATGATGGCGACGCCCCCGCAAATCCCCGACCACGCCCCCTCCCGACGCAAGCTTCCCTCTCTCCTGGAGACCGCAGATCGCGGTTAGCGCTGTTCGCGTGACGCCCCCCCCCCCCCGCCGTGCGCGCGTGTCACAGACATGACTGGGACCGCAGCCTAAGTGCGTTTATAATTTCACCCTGTGCTCACTACTCAGGTAGCCCACCTGTATCTGTATCACTACCACTAGTGTTCGGACTGCCTCAACACAGTGTCACTAGTATTTAACTTATATAGTAGCTGATTACCAGTCACTTCAATATATTACTATCAGTATCCTATCACAGCAATTGGTGCCCTATCCCCAGCACCACGTTAGAAGTTCTTTACTTTCTAATTGCTACGTTAAATATCCTCTGTCCATCCTCACATATACAGTGTAGCGCACACCGTGTCATACGGTGCAGAGGTGAACCTGACCGCTAGGTCATTCATTATATATGTGAACATTGCTATGCAACTACTGTAATTGTACCTCGAGGCATCTAACTAGGATCCTCAGCAAGAGGGCGAGTTCAGAGTGTTATCACTTACTCTCATTATACCTACCAGCCCCTGATATCACATATTGTGTGTTTTTCTCTTATCACTACTAGCCCCCACCCCATCCACTTTCATAAACCCCCAGTCCCTCAGGGATAGTTACCATATAGCCTACTATAGCCCATCCCTTACATTCAGATCCGGAGTCACCACTGTGTAACCCCAAGTGGGATCCTATGTGCGTCTGTATATGTTATTCTATTGCCCTATATTTTAAACGTGAGTTATAATAAAGCTTATTTTAAAATTACCATTAATCATTCAGAAAGGAGGTTGAGTGCTGCATTTTGGGTCTCTGTTTCTTGTTTGGTTCTCTATATCTCTTCTACCCATTAGCACCTCCTCCTACTAATTCTTTGAGATGATGCGGGGGTACCCTACCTAGATTCTTTTTACAGCTTACAGAATTTGATCATAGGATTCCAAGAGCTTCATCCTCTTATTTTAACTTTAAAATGCTGGAGAAGTTTAACATTTACATTGATATACTCTTATGCTTTTATATTCAGGCATAGTAATACAGGTTTCTTTAAAGAATGGCAAAAGATATATCATACCGACAAACAAGCGGTCCATTGTGTCCCTGCCTAAACTTTGCTGGCCAGTTGTAAGTCAGAAAAAACTATTGGATCCGCAGGGACACCGTTTTACCATTTGACGAATTTTCACTTTTAATAAGAGTAAGCTTTGTTGAATGTTACAGTATGAATATATCACTGACATATGAATCATGTTGATGACTTTGGTGTTAGGTATGCAACAGATGTAAATGAAATGCTGGCCTGTGAGCTCGCTGATAATACATACTTCAACAATGAAGGATTGTCCCTAAATTACAAGCGCTCTTTTTTCTTACATCTGGCATCTGAATATGTTCACACCTACCTTATTTTGTTAATGGATTTTTTTCCTCTGTGGACCAGCCCTTTCTTTGCTTCTCCTGTTGTCTTTTTGTGATGGCCCAATTCATTCAGATAGGAATAAAACAAACCGTTTGGTTACTATGATCTTTCTCACGTGCAACACATTGATTAATAACTTCGTTTCATTGACAAACCATGCAAATTATTCATTTAAAAATCAAGATATACTTGAGATGTTATGTATTTCCTCTTATTCACCTCCACTAAAGCAGCAGAGCCGGACGCACTTAGCTTTCTGAAGGAAAGCGAGTCTGACACAACGATGTTTCTCAAAGTAAATTTTGTTTTATTTATGCACAGTGCACAATTAAAGAGTTAATAGTACCATGCCCCTGTGTGATGAGCACTAGATAGAATTTATAGTATTGCCAGATCACTAGTATATATACTTGAAAAGCATTATCCTCACGTCATTCTCACGCGCATGTCTCTGTCCTGGCTTTATTTTCTGTGATCTATTTCCCATATATTCTTTATCTTCTGCATTCCTTAGGGATAACGTGTATAAGAGGGACTTATTCTTTCTTTGGTATCCAGTGTCTACAACTAGTACCTAACAGGGTTGCCACCTTCTATTCAAGGCCAACCCGGATACGTTTTACAATACATTTTTTATATTTATTTATTTACTTATTCATTTTACTGGCAGCATCCTCTCTACCCCCGCCATCCTCTCTCCCCCGCCATCCTCTCTCCCACCACCATCCTCTCTCCCCCCATCATCCTCTCTCCCCCCGCCATCCTTTCTCCCCCCGCCATCCTCTCTCCCCCCGGCATCCTCTCTCCCCCCGACATCCTCTCTCCCCCCGGCATCCTCTCTCCCCCCAGCATCCTCTCTCCCCCAGGCATCCTCTCTCCCCCCGCCATCCTCTCTCCCCCGCCATCCTCTCTCCCACCGCCATCCTCTCTCCCCCCATCATCCTCTCTCCCCCCGCCATCCTCTCTCCCCCCGCCATCCTCTCTCCCCCCGGCATCCTCTCTCCCCCCGACATCCTCTCTCCCCCCGGCATCCTCTCTCCCCCCGGCATCCTCTCTCCCCCCGGCATCCTCTCTCCCCCCCGGCATCCTCTCTCCCACCGGCATCCTCTCTCCCACCGGCATCCTCTCTCCCCCCGGCTTCCTCTCTCCCACCGGCATCCTCTCTCCCCCCGGCATCCTCTCTCCCCCCGCCATCCTCTCTCCCACCGCCATCCTCTCTCCCCCCATCATCCTCTCTCCCCCCGCCATCCTCTCTCCCCCCGCCATCCTCTCTCCCCCCGCCATCCTCTCTCCCACCGCCATCCTCTCTCCCCCATCATCCTCTCTCCCCCCGCCATCCTCTATCCCCCCACCATCCTCTCTCCCCTCGCCATCCTCTCTCCCACCGCCATCCTCTCTCCCCCGGCATCCTCTCTCCCACCGCCATCCTCTCTCCCCCCGCCATCCTCTCTCCCCCCGCCATCCTCTCTCCCCCCGCCCTCCTCTCTCCCCCGGCATCCTCTATCCCACCGCCATCCTCTCTCCCCCCGCCATCCTCTCTCCCCCCACCATCCTCTCTCCCACGCCATCCTCTCTCCCCCCGCCATCCTCTCTCCCACCGCCATCCTCTCTCCCCCCATCATCCTCTCTCCCCCCGGCATCCTCTCTCCCCCCGCCATCCTCTCTCCCCCCGCCATCCTCTCTCCCCCCGCCATCCTCTCTCCCACCGTCATCCTCTCTCCCCCCGCCATCCTCTCTCCCTCCGCCATCCTCTCTCCCCCCGCCATCCTCTCTCCCCCCGCCCTCCTCTCTCCCCCGGCATCCTCTATCCCACCGCCATCCTCTCTCCCACCGGCATCCTCTCTCCCCCCCGGCATCCTCTCTCCCACCGGCATCCTCTCTCCCACCGCCATCCTCTCTCCCACCGCCATCCTCTCTCCCCCCGCCAATCCTCTCTCCCCCCGCCATCCTCTCTCCCCCCGCCATCCTCTCTCCCCCCGCCATCCTCTCTCCCCCCGCCATCCTCTCTCCCCTCGCCATCCTCTCTCCCCCCGCCATCCTCTCTCCCCCCGGCATCCTCTCTCCACCCCGGCATCCTCTCTCCCCCCGGCATCCTCTCTCCCCCTGGCATCCTCTCTCCCCCCGGCATCCTCTCTCCCCCCGCCATCCTCTCTCCCCCCCGGCATCCTCTCTCCCCCCGCCATCCTCTCTCCCCCCACCATCCTCTCTCCCACCCGGCATCCTCTCTCCCACCGCCATCCTCTCTCCCCCCGCCATCCTCTCTCCCCCCGCCATCCTCTCTCCCCCCGCCATCCTCTCTCCCCCCGCCATCCTCTCTCCCCCCGGCATCCTCTCTCCCCCCGCCATCCTCTCTCCCCCCGCCATCCTCTCTCCCCCCGGCATCCTCTCTCCCCCCGGCATCCTCTCTCCCCCGGCATCCTCTCTCCCCCCCGGCATCCTCTCTCCCCCCGGCATCCTCTCTCCCCCCGCCATCCTCTCTCCCACCGGCATCCTCTCTCCCCCCCGGCATCCTCTCTCCCCCCCGGCATCCTCTCTCCCCCCCGGCATCCTCTCTCCCACCGGCATCCTCTCTCCCACCGGCATCCTCTCTCCCCCCGGCATCCTCTCTCCCCCCGGCATCCTCTCTCCCCCCCGGCATCCTCTCTCCCCCCGGCATCCTCTCTCCCCCCCGGCATCCTCTCTCCCCCCCGGCATCCTCTCTCCCACCGGCATCCTCTCTCCCACCGGCATCCTCTCTCCCACCGGCATCCTCTCTCCCACCGGCATCCTCTCTCCCCCCCGGCATCCTCTCTCCCACCGGCATCCTCTCTCCCCCCAGCATCCTCTCTCCCTCCGGCATCCTCTCTCCCTCCGGCATCCTCTCTCCCCCCGGCATCCTCTCTCCCACCGGCATCCTCTCTCCCACCGGCATCCTCTCTCCCACCGGCATCCTCTCTCCCCCCGGCATCCTCTCTCCCCCCGACATCCTCTCTCCCACCGGCATCCTCTCTCCCCCCCGCCATCCTCTCTCCCCCTGCCATCCTCTCTCCCACCGCCATCCTCTCTCCCCACGCCATCCTCTCTCCCCCCGCCATCCTCTCTCCCCCTGCCATCCTCTCTCCCACCGCCATCCTCTCTCCCCCCGCCATCCTCTCTCCCCCCGCCATCCTCTCTCCCCCCGCCATCCTCTCTCTCCCCCGGCATCCTCTCTCTCCCACCGCCATCCTCTCTCCCACCGCCATCCTCTCTCCGCCCACCATCCTCTCTCCCCTCGCCATCCTCTCTCCCCCACCATCCTCTCTCCCCCGCCATCCTCTCTCCCCTCGCCATCCTCTCTCCCCCCGCCATCCTCTCTCCCCCCGCCATCCTCTCTCCCCTCGCCATCCTCTCTCCCCCGGCATCCTCTCTCCCACCGGCATCCTCTCTCCCACCGGCATCCTCTCTCCCCCCCGGCATCCTCTCTCCCCCCCCGGCATCCTCTCTCCCCCCCGGCATCCTCTCTCCCCCCCGGCATCCTCTCTCCCCCCCGGCATCCTCTCTCCCCCCCGGCATCCTCTCTCCCCCCCGGCATCCTCTCTCCCACCGGCATCCTCTCTCCCACCGGCATCCTCTCTCCCCCGGCATCCTCTCTCCCACCGGCATCCTCTCTCCCCCCCGGCATCCTCTCTCCCACCGGCATCCTCTCTCCCACCGCCATCCTCTCTCCCACCGCCATCCTCTCTCCCACCGCCATCCTCTCTCCCCCCGCCATCCTCTCTCCCCCCGCCATCCTCTCTCCCCCCGCCATCCTCTCTCCCCCCGCCATCCTCTCTCCCCCCGCCATCCTCTCTCCCCTCGCCATCCTCTCTCCCCCCGCCATCCTGTCTCCCCCCGGCATCCTCTCTCCACCCCGGCATCCTCTCTCCCCCCGGCATCCTCTCTCCCCCTGGCATCCTCTCTCCCCCCGGCATCCTCTCTCCCCCCGGCATCCTCTCTCCCCCCCGGCATCCTCTCTCCCCCCGCCATCCTCTCTCCCCCCGCCATCCTCTCTCCCACCCGGCATCCTCTCTCCCACCGCCATCCTCTCTCCCCCCGCCATCCTCTCTCCCCCCGCCATCCTCTCTCCCCCCGCCATCCTCTCTCCCCCCGGCATCCTCTCTCCCCCCGCCATCCTCTCTCCCCCCGCCATCCTCTCTCCCCCCGGCATCCTCTCTCCCCCCGGCATCCTCTCTCCCCCGGCATCCTCTCTCCCCCCCGGCATCCTCTCTCCCCCCGGCATCCTCTCTCCCACCGGCATCCTCTCTCCCCCCCGGCATCCTCTCTCCCCCCCGGCATCCTCTCTCCCCCCCGGCATCCTCTCTCCCCCCCGGCATCCTCTCTCCCACCGGCATCCTCTCTCCCACCGGCATCCTCTCTCCCCCCGGCATCCTCTCTCCCCCCGGCATCCTCTCTCCCCCCGGCATCCTCTCTCCCACCGGCATCCTCTCTCCCCCCGGCATCCTCTCTCCCCCCCGGCATCCTCTCTCCCCCCCGGCATCCTCTCTCCCACCGGCATCCTCTCTCCCACCGCCATCCTCTCTCCCCCCGCCATCCTCTCTCCCACCGGCATCCTCTCTCCCACCGGCATCCTCTCTCCCCCCAGCATCCTCTCTCCCTCCGGCATCCTCTCTCCCTCCGGCATCCTCTCTCCCCCCGGCATCCTCTCTCCCACCGGCATCCTCTCTCCCACCGGCATCCTCTCTCCCACCGGCATCCTCTCTCCCCCCGGCATCCTCTCTGCCCCCGACATCCTCTCTCCCACCGGCATCCTCTCTCCCCCCCGCCATCCTCTCTCCCCCTGCCATCCTCTCTCCCACCGCCATCCTCTCTCCCCCCGCCATCCTCTCTCCCCCCGCCATCCTCTCTCCCCCTGCCATCCTCTCTCCCACCGCCATCCTCTCTCCCCCCGCCATCCTCTCTCCCCCCGCCATCCTCTCTCCCCCCGCCATCCTCTCTCTCCCCCGGCATCCTCTCTCTCCCACCGCCATCCTCTCTCCCACCGCCATCCTCTCTCCCCCGCCATCCTCTCTCCCCCCGCCATCCTCTCTCCCCCCGCCATCCTCTCTCCCCCCGCCATCCTCTCTCCCCCGGCATCCTCTATCCCACCGCCATCCTCTCTCCCCCCGGCATCCTCTCTCCCCCCGGCATCCTCTCTCCCACCGCCATCCTCTCTCTCCCCCGGCATCCTCTCTCCCCCCGGCATCCTCTCTCCCCCGGCATCCTCTCTCCCACCGGCATCCTCTCTCCCCACGGCATCCTCTCTCCCCCCCGGCATCCTCTCTCCCCCCGGCATCCTCTCTCCCCCCGGCATCCTCTCTCCCCCCGGCATCCTCTCTCCCCCCGCCATCCTCTCTCCCCCCGCCATCCTCTCTCCCCCCGCCATCCTCTCTCCCCCCGCCATCCTCTCTCCCCCCGCCATCCTCTCTCCCCCCGCCATCCTCTCTCCCCCCGCCATCCTCTCTCCCCCCGGCATCCTCTCTCCCCCCGGCATCCTCTCTCCCCCGGCATCCTCTCTCCCCCCCGGCATCCTCTCTCCCCCCGGCATCCTCTCTCCCCCCGCCATCCTCTCTCCCCCCGGCATCCTCTCTCCCACCGGCATCCTCTCTCCCCCCCGGCATCCTCTCTCCCCCCCGGCATCCTCTCTCCCCCCCGGCATCCTCTCTCCCACCGGCATCCTCTCTGCCACCGGCATCCTCTCTCCCCCCGGCATCCTCTCTCCCCCCGGCATCCTCTCTCCCCCCGGCATCCTCTTTCCCCCCGGCATCCTCTCTCCCCCCGGCATCCTCTCTCCCCCCCGGCATCCTCTCTCCCCCCCGGCATCCTCTCTCCCCCCCGGCATCCTCTCTCCCACCGGCATCCTCTCTCCCACCGGCATCCTCTCTCCCACCGGCATCCTCTCTCCCCCCCGGCATCCTCTCTCCCACCGGCATCCTCTCTCCCACCGGCATCCTCTCTCCCACCGGCATCCTCTCTCCCCCCAGCATCCTCTCTCCCTCCGGCATCCTCTCTCCCTCCGGCATCCTCTCTCCCTCCGGCATCCTCTCTCCCCCCGGCATCCTCTCTCCCACCGGCATCCTCTCTCCCACCGGCATCCTCTCTCCCCCCGGCATCCTCTCTCCCCCCGACATCCTCTCTCCCACCGGCATCCTCTCTCCCCCCCGGCATCCTCTCTCCCACCCGGCATCCTCTCTCCCCCCGCCATCCTCTCTCCCCCTGCCATCCTCTCTCCCACCGCCATCCTCTCTCCCCCCGCCATCCTCTCTCCCCCCGCCATCCTCTCTCCCCCTGCCATCCTCTCTCCCACCGCCATCCTCTCTCCCCCCGCCATCCTCTCTCCCCCCGCCATCCTCTCTCCCCCCACCATCCTCTCTCTCCCCCGGCATCCTCTCTCTCCCACCGCCATCCTCTCTCCCACCGCCATCCTCTCTCCCACCGCCATCCTCTCTCCCCCGCCATCCTCTCTCCCCCCGCCATCCTCTCTCCCCCCGCCATCCTCTCTCCCCCGGCATCCTCTCTCCCACCGCCATCCTCTCTCTCCCCCGGCATCCTCTCTCCCCCCGGCATCCTCTCTCCCCCGGCATCCTCTCTCCCACCGGCATCCTCTCTCCCCACGGCATCCTCTCTCCCCCCCGGCATCCTCTCTCCCCCCGGCATCCTCTCTCCCCCCGGCATCCTCTCTCCCCCCGCCATCCTCTCTCCCCCCGCCATCCTCTCTCCCCCCGCCATCCTCTCTCCCCCCACCATCCTCTCTCCCCCCGCCATCCTCTCTCCCCCCCGCCATCCTCTCTCCCCCCGGCATCCTCTCTCCCCCCGGCATCCTCTCTCCCACCGACATCCTCTCTCCCCCCGGCAACCTCTCACCTTGCAAGGTGCAGTTAGCATTTCTCCGCGTCTTCAAATGGCGTACATTGCCATGACAACGTGATGTTATTGCGTCACCCGGCACCTAGTTACCATGATAATGGGATGCCTTATGGCTCAGTGGCGTCACATGACACTCCATTGTCATGGGAATGCGATGCTGCGTGACGCCGTGATGTCACATAGCATCCCATTGTCATGGCAACTGGGTGTCACGTGATGCCGTGACGTCACATAGCGTCCCGTTATCATGACAACACAGCACCATTTGACGTTGCACAACCATGTTGATGGGATTTACAGGGGGGAACGCCAGGAGATGCCGCTGGGAGATGCCGCCGCCGCCCAGAGATTACTCAGCTAAACCTGTAGCCCGAAACCCGTAGTCTCTGGGGTCAAACCCAGAGTGGTGGCAACCCTGGTACCTAAATCATGTATTTCAACCGATAAACTCTGTGTACCAACCAATAAAGAAGACAAAACAAGAAACAGGAGGACTACATTTATCAATGGTAAAGGAGTGAGCCCCTGCTGGAGAGGCCAACATTTTGCTTTACAGATTCAGCAGAAACCCCTATTTGAAATCCTCTGCTAACCAGCTGACAGCGACAACACGCCAAAGTAACACATCTTTACTATTTTGTTTTTATTGTTTAACACAGCTTAAGAACGCCACAAGCAGTGGTGTTCTCTTGTGAAGCAATACAACATATGTATTACACAAGAGCAGTAACCGCAAACACACGCTTAGGTAACAAACCTCTATGTGATGTAAGTGAGCGGATATTTCCATAGCAGCTCAAATGTCCTGAAAGTGGTACAGAACATCCCCATAATCCCTAAAATGCTACTTACATCCCTACTTACATCCCTACTTGCCTTATTGAAATGAGAGAAATGGTGCTCACAATGTTATTCTTTGTATTGACTATAATACAACTTAAAAAAAAAACTTATAGTAATTGAAAACAGCACAGATTTGCGAAAACTCTTCTCTGCGGGGAGCAGGTTAAGCAAATTGAGCACGCACAGTGCAGAGGGCAAGTCTTCATTGTACTGGAATGTAGTCGCAGACAGGGAATGCATGCTTGTGCTTTTGTAGAATGATACAACCCTTTGACATGGCTGTGTATCTTTGTTTTTCAGTTATGAATTCAAAGTGAAACCAAAAAATCCTCTCGGTGAGGGCCCTGTCAGTACCACTGTGGAATTTAGCACAGAATCAGGTAATTTTGCTAGTTTTTGTTTTGTTTTATACACTTTTTTTTTTGTGCATTTCTAGTTGGTGGCACTGCAGAGGCCAGTGTTTTCAAAACGATCAGGAGATACGGCTGCTCAGTACATCAATATGCAAAGGATCACCCTTAAATATCCTCAGTTTGTTAAAGCAGTTTGTGATTTTGCATAATATTCTGTCATGTATTTTGACTTAGTTAGGGTGGCCAGCAAAACTGAAAAGCCATGTAGCTTTGAAGGTAGATAAAGCATACATGCCCCTACATGGCTACTTTGAGATAAGTGATTGACTAAGTCAGTTTTTCCACAGTCGCAGCCCATGAATATTTTACTTTGCTTTATTCTCAGGCTGAGCTTCCTTGTTTTCTGTTAAAATAAAAACGCTTGACCACTAGAGTATACTTCGATAGACTCCTTGCATATTACAGACTGATCCAGCAACAAGATGTAAACTTTCTGCTGACGGCTTCAATTATCCCCTTAGTTTGATTTCCTTATAGGCATTCTGCCAGAAGGTTTATTGTAATTAAGTCAGGTTGTAGAGTTACAGTATCTAACATCCTGAAAAACTCAAATAAAGCATGGTTAAAGCTATAGAAGTGTTGTCGATTTCATAATATGGCTAGGTCTGTTGTACCTACAGATGCAGCCACCAGTATTAGAACACTTAGGCCTCGGTCCCGCTGCGCTCGTTGGCGCGGGCGGCAATGTAGCGAGTTCCCCACCAGCAGGGGAATCCTCGCGAGCCGGTCCCGGTCCCCACTGGCGGCACAGCTGACTACACGCTGTCGCGCGTCAGCCGCTGGAGACACCACAGAATGATGTTTTCTAGCTTTGACGCGTGACGTGTGTGGCTGTGAGCCAATGGGGAGGGGAGGCTGCGGGAGGAGGAGAGGCTTCGGGGAGCGGGGAGGAGTGTGGAGTGAAAGCAGGTGAGTGCCTTTCTCTGTGTGTGTGTGTCTGTGTGTGTGCGTGCGTGCCTGTCTGTGTGTGTATGTGTGTGCCCGAGTGCGTGAGTGCCTGCCTCTGTCTGTCTGTGTGTGTGTGTGTGTGTATGAGTGCGTGAGTGCCTGCCTGTGTGTGCGCGCGTGTGTGTATGAGTGCGTGAGTGCCTGCCTGTGTGTGTGTGTGTGTGTGTGTGTGTGTGTGTGTGTGTGTATGTATGAGTGCCTGCGTGTGTGTGTGTTTAATACTTACCGAAGCTCCAGCTCCAGCCCGAGTCCGTGGAGGGAGGGGGGGGAGAGTAGCGGGTCCCTCCGCTCAAGCCACGCCCCCCCTCCCTGTCAAACCGCCCACCACCCGCCCACCTCCAGCTCCGGCTCCCGCTCCTTACAGACCGCATATCGCGGTCTGTGTATCTCAGCGCACCGCCTGTCAGCAGTGCGGGTGCGCTGACTCTGGGAGCGGGGCCTTAGCCAAGGCCTCTGTCCCGCTGCGCTCGGCGGCGCGGGCGGCCACACGCGAGTTCCCCACCAGCAGGGGAATCCTGCGGAGCCGGTCCCGGTCCCCCCTGGCTGCACAGCTCACTACACGCTGTGGCGCGTCAGCTGCTATGGGATACAAGAGAATGGTGTTCCCTAGCGTTGACGCATCACGTGGTGTGGCTGTGAGCCAATGGGGAGGGGAGGCTTCGGGAGGAGGAGAGGCTTCGGGAGCGGGGAGGAGTGTGGAGGGAAAGCAGCGTGAGTGCCTGTCTGTGTGTGTGTCTGAGTGCGTGCGTGCCTGTCTGTGTGTGTGTATGTGTGTGCCTGAGTGCGTGAGTGCCTGCCTCTGTCTGTGTGTGTGTGTGTGTGGGCCTGTCTGTGTGTGTGTATGTGTGTGCCTGAGTGCGTGAGTGCCTGCCTCTGTCTGTGTGTGTGTGTGTGTGTGTGTGTGTATCTGCCTCTGTCAGTGTGTGCAGGCACGGTCCTCCAGCAATAGCGGGAGATGAAGCGGAGCACAGCCGTGAAAATAGCAGAGTACAGCGTAGATGGTGACTTCAAAAGTTTATTCAACAAACAGCTGATGGATCATCTGACGCGTTTCAGCCCTAGGGCCTTTGTCAAAGAATGACACAGTGTGTGTGTGTGTGTTGCTTTACTTACCTGAGCCGTGGAGGGAGGGGGGGTAGAGTAGCGGGTCCCTCCGCTCAAACCTCCCACTCCCGCCCACCTCCCGCTCCCTACAGACCGCATATCGCGGTCTGTGTATGTCAGCGCCCCGCCTGTCTGCAGTGCGGGCGCGCTGACTCTGGGAGCGGGGCCTTAGCCTTACCTGGGAAATTCTGTGAGATTCTTTATGGCCCATCGGATTAACACAGCGGGGCGTCTGTGCAGTCCCATTCAAACTGAATGGGACTGCAGGGACCCCTGGCTGTGTTAATCCGATGGGCCATTAAGAATCTCACAGAAATGTTGAGGCAAAGTTGAGGCATTTACTGTGAGACTGCCCCAGAATCTCCCAGGTACAAGTGTTCTAATACTGGTGGCTGCAGCAGTACACTGAGCTCAAGCACCAGTCCAACTTTTAGGTGCAGAAACCTCAGTTGAGTTGGGCAACCATGAAAATGATTTCTGTGTGGCGGTGTGAGCGGGCACATGCAACTAAATGAGGGGGCACATATACCCTGACTATTTCAACACTGCAGAAACAAATCCAATTATATGTATATATATTTTTTTATTTAAGTACATCGTTATACAGATTTTGTAGTATATTCTTTCTATAAACAGCTGAAAAATGTAGACTATAATTTAGAAATATTAGACTCCGCCATGGGAATCCATGAGAGATTTGTGTTCCCGAGCAGCATCTCCAGCTGACTACACATCTGGATATAATCGTTTTGGTGCGGCGTAGCATACTGCAGTTGTGTGCATCTGTGGTATGTCTATGTCTCCAGCCTCTCTGGATTGAAAGGTTTATAGGAGTGACAGTGTGTATTCCTTTGTGGTGGGTGTTAATAGACACACGTGTATCCATATCCTCCCATGATGCAGATCATCTTCATTTTCTTATTGATGGATATAGTAACTAATTCAGTTCTTTCTTATTTTCACAGCGGACCCCAGAGTGAGTGAGCCTGTTACAGGTAAGTTTGGGATATACGTAAGCTATGGACGTATCAATACATGTGTGTATGTTATTTACTTAAACAAGAAACATGCGATTTTGTTGACTTCTAATTTGGCATCTGATGGCATTTATGTTGATCTAACTCTGTTCATAGTATAATTGTTATTGTATTTGGGGCAAATTGCATGGTCATTAGTCCTATGAATTTATTTAAAAGACTTGGAGAAACTTTTTCAGAAGTCCCAGAGGTATATGTATTGGTCTCTGAGCTAGATTCAAGTTGTATTTGATTGTGGTGGTGAATAGCATGTGCATCTAGTTTGCTTTTGTTCGGGAATTTTTACAGGGGTCACATTGCATGCAGCACTTTACATGGAAATTCTCAGGTACCAGGACTTCCTGTCTCCTAGATTGAACAATCTAATGTTAATACCTGAGGTGCGTGCGTATGGAATGACTTTCACAAGGTTACTAGGTTACAAGAAGAGTACATAAGGCTGTTTATGTGGTGGGAGGACTGAAGTGGTAGTAACTCGGGTTATTGAAAATGCGATTACAAAGGAAAAGGGCATGTTTTCTAATAATCCTTCACATTTGGGCTAACTATAGTGCGTGTTTGAATTACACCCTGGACATGTTTGCCACCTTCCCAATAACCATAATACCAGTAATGCCACATTACTGGCATTGTTGCTTCTTTTCCACATGAAGCCTGTAATCTGCAAACCCCAGTCTAACATTCCCAAAAGCCACAACTCACACGCCCTAAAATGTTTATTGGGACTGGATACCTTGGAGAAGGGATGAGGGGCATATATAACTTTACACCACGGGTGCACAAACTATTTGAGCTGCCCCCCCCACCCCCCCGCCTGCTGCCCTCCATGCTCGCACCCCCCTTACCTCTTTGCTGGCGTCAAATGATGCAGCGGGATCATGTGACGTGACGCCACATGACCCCGCAGCATCACGTGACCCATGCGTCGCATGGCAATGGGCGTCAAATGACGTGACATCACATGACGCTGCTGCGTCATTTGACGACGCATCAACACAAAGCCTCTGAATCCCGGTAAGTGAAGTTTCAGAGGCCTCACGCGATCCCCCGGCATTTCATTTAAATAGCTTGGGGAAGAGCGCAGGGTCTCTGCAACCGCTCGCGCCCCCCAGTTTGCCTGTTTTACACCATGGCATTCCTACTTTCCAAAGTCCAGTCATCGATTTTCTCCAGGAGAAAAAAAAAGACCCTTTGCCGATGGGCAAACTGTAGTAATAACAACAACAACAACAACAACAACTTTATTTCATATAGCGCTTTTCTCCAGATGGGACTCAAAGTGCTTCACAATGACAGTATAGTACGGGGTAGGCAGCATAGGAATGTTACAAACACAGTCCTGCCCATGTGAGTTTACAATCTATGTCTTTGGTGCTTGAGGCAGCAGGAGACAAAGTAACTTGCCCTAATTCACAAGCATCTGATCCCGGGATTTGAACCAGGTTCCCTTGATTCAAACTGTCATTGTTTACAGAGTCAGTGTCTTCACTCACTGAGCCACTACTTTTCCCTGTACCCTGCTGTCTCTTGAAATTTGACACGTTTGTTGATCAAAAGTTAAAATAGTTTAGAAATGTAGAGATTTTTCTGAAATAATGTTCAGATGCTTTAAAGTAAACATTTTAGTTACTATAAAACGCTCAATTATTTGTTTAAATAAGTTTATCATGTTACAAAACATAAAGGCACCTTAATACTTTTCAGAAATCCAACTTCTTGTATATGTAATAAATTCTGTTTTTTCAGATACTGAACAAACAATGTTTGTTGTGCCCAAAATACAATATTATTATCCCCAATAGAGCAGCATAATATTATACAGAAGATGCTATGACATCATTTACAATTGAAAACATTTAGCAAATGATAAACAGTGGTCAAACCTATGAATGACGTTCTAAATGTTATGTAAAACTAATTAGACATCCCTCCTTTCCATGCAAAGTCACTGCACAGTTTTTGTTCCCAGGCTGCCCTTAAAACAATAACGAGTCGTAATGTAGTAACAGCTCCTCCATACCATTACTGGCGCCATTATATCTAATAATTAAATACAATGGATAATAAACGCACTAGATGTACATACATACAGTACCACAATACCTGCATGAAAAATGACAGAATATAAACATGAGGAAATATTACGATCCATTCACAAGGAATAATTCCGCTCCAATCCACTATACACATCTTTGAAAGGTCACAGATCCCTGCTGGACAGCTGTTTCAGTGACTCATATGAGTTTCAGACTGACCAAGAAACGGAATTGGGCGGCTGGCAAATGGACTAGGCAATAATTGTAAACAAAATCATTCCACCCCATAAATTCGAAAAGGTCAAATTATGTTTTGTTGGGAGCCTGGGCAAACGAAACGCCCATGAGCCCATCACATTGAAAACATCTGAGGTCATTCCATGGAAATCCCCAACTGTTATAAGGTTATCCTGACTTACCTTGCAGTATCTATCAATAATATTACAGTATTTCCCTGTGAAGTGGTCTCTAGCTGGCTTGGCAAAAATTGCTTATCAGGGAATTGGGTATTAAGGGAATTCTGCTTCACGATGTATTAAATAGAGGCCTTCATCTCAGTCAGCTATTGAATGTACCATAAAGCAACTTCTCACCAGTTTTGATTTATGTTACTTAATACATTTGGTTCTCCCTACTCTTTATCAAGCTTATAAACTACCTACGCCAATTAAAATGACAGCAATGTCACGGGAGACCAGTACTTTCGCACCGAAACCACCGGGATCACTAGCACCAGACAGGACAAAGTTATTGAATAAAATGGGGTTTATTCTGGCACGCCAGCAGACAAACAAAGATGTACAAAACACGATATAATACCAACTGGGGGCCTGGGGAGTAGACTCTAGCCTCGCTAGGTGCAGGGGCCTGCTTCAAGAAGTCTTGTCCTGTCCACTTCTCGTCCAGGATCTCAGAGGGCTGATCACACAGCAGCCCCTCTGAGACATCTCTCCAGCTGGTCACAGTAAATTATCAAACTCCTTCACAGAATGTCTCTCAGTCTTTTTGATAGTTCTCTGAGGGTAGATCTTCACACTTCTTCCCAGGGTGTCTCTCAGTCTGTTAGCCTCTCTTGCGCTCAGATGCTCTCTGAAGGTAGAACTCCACACTCCTTCCCAGAGTGTCTCTCAGTCTGTTAGCCTCTCTTGCTCTCAGAAGGCAGATCTCCACACTCCTTCCCAGAGTGTCTCTCTGGAGGTAGGTCTCCACACTCCTTCCCAGAGTGTCTCTCTGGAGGTAGCTCTCCAGACTCCTTCCCAGAGTGTCTCTCTGGAGGTTGCTCTCTCACTCTCAGAAGGCAGATCTGATCCTCTGATCAGCAGCACCCCTTATATAGCCCTCTGTGGCTATCCTTTAAATGGGATGGTCTACTGGACAATCAGAGCACAGATTTAGCACAGATTAAGCACAGATTAAGTTAGTGCCACAACAGCCAGAGGGCATGCAAGAACCCATCCCTGATTACATCAGAGTTTGTGCAATTCAATGCTCTTACTCCCAGATCTGATCATCAGTCTTTCACCTCCCCCCCCCCCCCCCCCCCCCGAAAGTCCCGACACCTAGCTATCCCTAATCCTATCAATTCTATAGAAAGCTTCAACTAAGTGGATTGCATTCTCCATAGAAATTACAGTAACAATGGAATATCTCATTTACTTTCTTGCAGGGCTGACACCCAAAGCACATTTACAGAAGAATGTTGATTCACTAAACTGTTGGAGAACAAATACAGACTTTGAAATACATTCTTACAGACATGGAAATACATTTACACATTCTCTGTTCTTCCCCAGATGTTAAATACATTTGGCCAAAATAAGCCTTACAAAGGTGGCCAAGTTACATAGATTTAGGGGTAGCTAACTGGGCTTCATAACAGTTTTGTGATGCCAGCAACCCCTACCGCCACAAGCAACTTTACTGTTTATGTTTAATATTAGTTATACGAGTTAGCGGCAGAGATACATCCAGGGTAGTACTCTGCAAGCTCCGGTCCCGTGTGGGGGAAACAGACAGGAGGATGAGGGGTTGTCTGTGTGCAGGGAAGGCCCCGCAGAGAGCAGAGAAGCTGCAAGGCTCCCACAGCAGAGAAGCAGCAAGGCCCCACCCCCACAGCAAGGCCCTGCCCCCACAGCAGAGTAGCAGCAAGGCCCCGCAATAAACAGAGAGCAGAGAAGCAGCACAGAGCTTTTTCAACTGCCCGTGCACAGCGTCTGCCGGCACGCCGCCTGTGCCCCCCCTAAATAATCCTGCACCCCCCAGTTTGCGCACCGCTGGTCTATTACAAGGAAGATGTCAGGTTTTTGTATTAACTAAACCAGTCATGTTCTGTTGAAAGAGAGTTTACTTTCAAGAAGGTGCTGAGTTGTGTAGATAATAATATTTACTTAATATGTGCTTTCTAAGCATAGGTTTCATCATTTGAGATTAGCGATGTTATTAAAAAGACAGAATTTAACAGACGTAAATACACAACATAAAAGCAGCCTTACAGTATGCACCTGCTAATTTACATGAAATAAAGAGGGGGTTGGAGACCGCACTACCAATGGTAATGCTAAACCATAATATGTGTAATTAGAGGGTGCTGAGAATTAGGTAAGAGCAAATACATAAAGAGAAAGAATATTCACGCGAGCACTCTTCCTCCACTAAAATGGAGTTGTGCTACTCTGGGGATTAGGTGATGGTGCTATCAACTCCATTAGCCTAGTATAGTACTCCTACCCATCAAATTGAGGGGGAGCTCTACTGGAGGGGATATTTGTCTGACCTCCTGGGAGCTGTTATTTATTCAGTATATGATTACTAGCACTCTGTCAAACTCTTTGACAGTGTTACTGTTCCGATTATTTTAGGTACAGTACTATTGGCAGTAGTGCCCAGCACCTATAGGTTTTAACCTCTTTTTCCTCTCAGTACACAATAAACATTTATTATTTTCATTTTAGTGGAGGAAGAGTGCTCGCGTGAGGATTCTTTCTCTTTATGTATTTACTGCTAATTTACCCAATGAATTTGAAAAGGAGGTAATTCACTATACATTGTAAAAATACAAGCGTTTGGCATATATAAATATATATATCTTCATCATCATCTTCAGCCCTTGTTGATCCACTGCTTGATGAAGGCCTCTCCAATGATCTTGAAAGAAAGTTGGTAGAGCGACGCTCAATAACCATGTGTACAAACAGGCATCTTGATAGTTGAGAAAAAAATAATCC
Organism: Ascaphus truei; assembly: GCF_040206685.1. NCBI lineage: Eukaryota > Metazoa > Chordata > Amphibia > Anura > Ascaphidae > Ascaphus > Ascaphus truei. Next base: position 222,992,566 of record NC_134485.1, read on the forward strand.
AAAAGTAGGAACACAGTATTCAATCCATAAGCTCACGAATATACCATAATCATATAAGGGGGGGCAAAAATAGAGACCTAGCGGTCAGTCTGCCTGACTACCGCAAAGATGGTCAAAAATGCACGCCCCACTTAAAGCAATAACATCCCCATAAGAGTCTTTGGTAATAAAATAAGGGCTAATGCCCATTACCTGCCCTGGGGGTATACTGAGGTCTGGAGCGCCGAAGCCAGATGGTGGTTCATCTGCGTGCAATCCTGGGGTGTTGAAGCAATAGAGGTGAAGTGGTGCAAAGATGCACTGCAATTGGAGAAGTACTTGGAAAAAATAATGGGCAAACTCCAAAATAAAATAGAGGGTATTTAATGAGTAAACTCACAAAAAGATGAACATAACAAACGCACCAACGCGTTTCATCACGCAGGACTTTATCAAGGTGTACACCTCTATTTTATTTTGGAGTTTGCCCATTATTTTTTCCAAGTACTTCTCCAGTTGCAGTGCACCTTTGCTCTACTTCACTTCTATCTCTCCAATGATCTTCCAGTACTGCGGTTGCAAGCCTCTCCTCGCCATGTTGCTCCAACAAATGTTTCTAATTTCACCCCATCTTACTTTTGGTACTTATTCAAATGTATGATGTACAGTTTAATTATGAAATAATATAGATACACACACATATTATCTTTGTGCTGGTGTGTTTTGTTCAATACACTTTTTGCTTTGATTGAATTTTGAGTGCTGTTTCTTTGCTGTCGCTTTGGTGATAGCAAGTGTTACCTATACTTACTCTATGACGCATGCACCTTGTCCATTGACTTATTTGCTTGGAGTGCCATCTGTAAAACATTCAAATGTTTAATGTACTGTTTAATTATGAATTATATAGATACTATATATATAAATATATATATATATATTTATATAGAACAAACAAGAAAATCAGCTCTAAATCAACATAGGTAACATAAATCTCAGTGGTAAAAGTTCTTTATATTGTGCAAATAACCAGAAATAGTCAAAAGGATATGTTGGATGGAGTAGGATATATCCCAGGGTCTCAGCTGCTTCAAATGGAGTAACCAATTCCAGGATAATTCTAAAAGACAAAAAACAGAAGTGCATGCCCCTTAGCGTAATTACATTTCTTACACATTTGCAATGGATAAAACGTCAAAAATGCGCGCTCACAAGTGTTGTAGTAAAAATACCGTTGTATAGAACCTGAAACAGGTAGGAATCAGCACAGCTTGCTGGTACCGGAATCCTGATGCGTCGCTAGAGCAGAGATGGCAGAAGCTCCTCAGCAAACACACCACAGGGGCACAGCTGACAGCCGCGGTGGGATCCCTAGTTCCGTCTCCACAGTGCTGCCTGGTAATAAGCAGCTTTAGCACCGAGCACTGTGTTCGCGTGTAGAAGGGGAGGGGCTAGTCGTAGCATGTCCCTGTGACGTGGCTGCAGGACAATATCCAATCGGATCTTACTTTTGGTACAAATTCAAATGTATGATGTACTGTTTAATTCTGAAATATATATATTCAAATGTATGATGTACTGTATAAATATGAAATATATAGATACATATATACGTGAGTATATACTGTATACAGGTGGTCGGTGCTTACCGACCTCCCAGTTTCCAACAGATGCCTTATCCCAGGGCAACGCAAACTTTTAGAGCTGTGCCCCCCTGCCTGCTCCCCATCGCTCTCACGCCCCCCTACTTGGTGGTTTGGCGGCGTCAAATGACGCCGCGGGTCACGTAACTCCATTGCCATGGAGATGGGCGTGTGACGTCACTACACATGACACCGCGGCGTCATTTGCGGTGTTGCCATGCAATGCATCACAGCAACACGACTGAACCCCGGTAAGTGAATTACAGAGGCCTCACGCGATCCCCTGGCATTTCATTTAAATGCCTCGGGGAAGAGCGCGGGGTCTCTGCAACCGCCCGCGCCCCCCACTGTGTGCACTGGATGGATGGATGGATGGATATTCTAGGCAAAAGGTGACACGTGTGCTCATTTGCATGTCATTTCCCAGAATCCGTTGCTGCAGTGGAAGCACTGCATGCTAGGTGATAATGGTGAAAGGCAGGGGTGCAGACCTGTCTAAGACATGTGAATGTGCTCACAAGTGATATTCTTTATTGGCAATATGTTAACGGTGGAGGGTTTTTTGTCACCTTTTTCACCCACCATAACTTAGTGTGTGTGTGTGTGTGTGTGTGTGTGTGTGTGTGTGTGTGTGTGTGTGTGTGTGTGTGTGTGTGTGTGTGTGTGTGTGTGTGTGTGTGTGTGTGTGTGTGTGTGTGTGTGTGTGTGTGTGTGTGTGTGTGTGTGTGTGTGTGTGTGTGATATATATATTCTTTATTGGCAATATGTTAACGGTGGAGGGTTTTTTGTCACCTTTTTCACCCACCATAACTTAGTGTGTGTGTGTGTGTGTGTGTGTGTGTGTGTGTGTGTGTGTGTGTGTGTGTGTGTGTGTGTGTGTGTGTGTGTGTGTGTGTGTGTGTGTGTGTGTGTGTGTGTGTGTGTGTGTGTGTGTGATATATATATATATATATATCAACCAACCTCACACTGATGATACCCATCAAGGTTGAAACATGTCTGTGAAGGGGTTTACTGGCTTTGCATCTCATCCCAGCCTCTGTCTAAAAGCTGTGTTTAAAACAGTATGCATTGGCTTGAGGATGTGCTTGTGTAATACGAGCTTGAGACAAAAGGTGGCACTGTGTGCTCATTTGCATGTCATTTCCCAGAATCCCTTGCTGCAGTGGAAACGCTGTGTACTGGGCGATAATGGGGAAAGACAGGGTTGCAGACCTGTCTAAGACATGCAAATGAAGATACAGTAATATTTACAGTTGCTATATGCTTTACTGTGGAGGGTTTTTGTCACTTTTTTTACCCACCATAACCTTAATAATTGTGATATATATATACTGTATATATATATATATATATATATATATATATATATATATATATAGTACTCTTTAATTAGGAAACTATTGTCAGTTTGAGTTTCTCCTTTTGCTTCGTCAACGATTGTCTGTTTTATGTTTTCTATTCACACAGGGGGAAAAGATGCTATCTGGACGGAAATCAAATTTAAGTCAGACTCATATTCAGAATGCAAAGGGAAACAATATGTCAAGAGGACCTGGTATAAGAAATTTGTAGGAATCCAGCTGTGTAACTCTCTGAGATATAAGATTTACCTCAGCAATTCCCTTTCAGGTACAAGTACAGTATATTGATCATTGATTTTATGTATATTGGCACTTTTCAACGTTTGTAATGTTTCCAACAAATATTTTAACTATGTTTCCATTGCTAAATAAGTAAAAACAAATCCTAACATATTTTGACATTCAGGTTGTTTGGATTGAACAAATACAGTAGCTACACGTCTTTAATTGAAAGTTTATGGATGTATTAAGTGGCCGTTCCATTGATACGTCTGAAGCAGTTTTTACATGATAATTGCATATTTTATGAAACAAGGAATTGTATATATACAGTCATGTGAAAAAGAAATTACACCCCCTTTGAATTATATGGTTTTACATACAGGTATCAGGACATAATAACAATCATCTGTTCCTTAGCAGGTCTAAAAATTTGGTAAATACACCCTCAGATGAACAACAACACATGACATATTACACCGTGTCATGATTTATTTAACAAAAATAAAGCCAAAATGGAGAAGCTATGTGTGAAAAACTAAGTACACCCTTACTGCTTCCATAGGAATTAAGATGCTAAGTAGCGGACAGGTGCTGTTAATCAAATGCCCTTTATTAATTGATCATCAGCAAGTGTGATCACCTCTATAAAAGCCGAAGTTTTAGCAGTTTGCTGGTCTGGAGCATTCAGGTGTGTGTTAACACAATGCCAAGGAGGAAAGACATCAGCAATGATCTTAGAGAAGCAATTGTTGCTGCCCATCAATCTGGGAAGGGTTATAAGGCCATTTCCAAAAACTTAAAGTCCATCATTCTCCAGTGAGAAAGATTATTCAAAAGTGGAAAACATTCAAGACAGTTGCCAATCTTTCCAGGAGGGGAGGTCCCAGAAAATTCACCTCACGGTCAGACCGTGCAATGCTCATTGAAATTGCAAAAAACCCAACAGTTACATCTCAGACTCTACAGGCCTCAGTTAGCATGTTAAATGTTAAAGTTCATGACAGTACAATTAGAAAAAGACTGAACAAGTATGGTTTGTTTGGAAGGGTTGCCAGGAGAAAGCCTCTTCTCTCTAAAAAGAACATGGCAGCACAGCTTAGGTTTGCAAAGTTGCATCTGAACAAACCACAAGACTTCTGGAACAATGTCCTTTGGACAGACAAGACCAAAGTGGAGATGTTTTGCCATAATGCACAGCGCAACGTTTGGTGAAAACTAAACACAGCATATCAGCACAAACACCTCATATCAACTGTCAAGCACGGTGGTGGAGGGGTGATGATTTGGGCTTGTTTTGCAGCCACAGGACCTGGGAACCTTGCAGTCATTGAGTCGACCATGAACTCCTCTATATACCAAAGTATTCTAGAGTCAAATGTGAGGCCATCTGTCCGACAGCTAAAGCTTGGCCGAAATTGGGTCATGCAACAGGACAATGATCCAAAGCACACCAGCAAATCTACAACAGAATGGCTGAAAAAGAAAAGAATCAAGGTGTTGCAATGGCCCAGTCACAGTCCAGACCTCAACCCGATTGAAATGCTGTGGCTGGACCTTAAGAGAGCTGTGCATAAACAAATGCCCGCAAACCTCAATGAATTGAAGCAACGTTGTAAAGAAGAGAGGGCCAAAATTCCTCCACAACGATGTGTGAGACTGATAAAGTCATACAGAAAATTATTAGTTCAAGTTATTGCTGCTAACTGTGGTTTTACCAGCTATTGAATCATAAGGTGTACTTTGTTTTCACACATGGCTTCTCCATTTTGGCTTTATTTTTTTAAATAAATCATGACACGGTGTAATATTTCATGTGTTGTGCTTTATCTGAGGTTGTATTTACCTAATTTTAAGACCTGCTAAGGAACAGATGATTGTTATTATGTCCTGATATGTAAAACCATGGAATTCAAAGAGGGTGTACTTTCTTTTTCACATGACTGTATGTGTATGTATATATATATATATATATATATATATATATATATATATATATATATATATATATATATATATATATATATACATGTAGAGGTATCAGTACCGTGTTAGCCGAGCTTCAATAATCAAAAAATAAATAGATGATACCGTTCTGTGGCTAACGAAAGGCTTTTATTTGTGCGAGCTTTCGAGATACACTGATCTCTTCTTCAGTGTATCTCGAAAGCTCGCACAAATAAAAGCCTTTCGTTAGCTACAGAACGGTATCATCTATTTATTTTTTGATTTTATATATATATATATATATATATATATATGTATATATAATTGGACAGCAATTCTTTTCGATCATCAATCCAATACCGTGTGGACAGTCAGTGTTAACTTCTTAAGCGGGACCCCTCTTATTTTTCATCATACAGTATCTCGCAGAAAATCGCAAAATGTTCATTAAAATTTTAGCATTTGAGGACTGGCTGTAGATTCTTACATTTAAGATTTATTTGATAATCTAATAAATATTCTTTGGAATTGGTGACGACAGGATGTCCTCATCAAGTGCATAGTTACAAAATGGTGTTTAGTGAAGACGATAAGCACAATATAAAGTGCTCGAGACAGAGCAGGAATTATGGTCCAAAATGCTTACATAAAATGTTACCTGATAAAGGATGGTTGCTAGGAAGACTGAAAAACTGATACATAGAACAACATTCAGGAGTGGGAACATCTGAATCAACACATTATCGATTATTCAATTAGACAGTGGCATTCTCATTTTCAGGCGGGCTTTTCGGCAGAAGGAGGACATTTTGAGCACACACTTTAAACCATACTTTGGACCCAAACTACATAGTAATTAAGTGTTTCACATTAGATTAGAACGGTTTAACACATTTAT